>NC_048234.1:1054132-1064642 GCF_002007445.2 Ailuropoda melanoleuca
CGAGGCGGCCGGGCTCTGGCGGTTTGCGAGTTGCCCTCCTGGAGGTGTTCAAGGGGAGAGTCCTGGCGGGTCCGGTGAGACTGGAGCAGAGGGAATTTCTATGCATTGAGGGGGCGGGAGCAGAGGGGCCCTACGGAATTGTTCAAACGTGCAAGTGTCCAGCACGGGGCTGGCCCTTGGTAGATGCTTGCAACGTGGGTAATAACAGACACGACTGTTACTACAGCCGTCTGCCGTGGGCTTTCCTCTGGGTGGTGTTTACCTACATGCGGAGAGCTTCCGTCCCAGCGCCCGGACCCGAAAATTGCTCCCACCATTTCAGAATAGAAAAGAAAATGTTTCTCTGTGGAAAACCACATTTGCTGGTTATGAAAATGATTCAGAGCATTTTTTCTCTTTTTACATTTCCGTGTTGATTCCCAGACTTCCTGTTTTATTGTGCAATAACAGGCCCCGGGACGGGGACTGGATTACCGCACAAACGTAGCAAAATCTCTTCCCGGGGAATTGCTTACGCACCAAGAGCAGGGCGGCACTCGGATCCCGCGTCTCCAACAAAGGCAGCGGGTGACCAGAAAGCACCCAAGTCCTCTCTCTCCGTAGCAGGTGCCCAGGAGCCCAGAAAGTCCCGACGGACCTCACGTGGGTTCTGCGGTCCCCTGGAGCAGGTGGGACTGGCCGTGCCCTGGGGAGGGGCAGCTGGGCCTCCAGTCGGACTGCACTCTGCCAGTCTCTCCCACCACCGCCTAGTGCAGGTCTCGGGGCCCCTCGGGCAGGCACCGCGAAGGGGTCCTCATTGTCTCCTTGCCAAAGCCCCGCACTCCCCCTCCCAGCACAACTAAATGACTGAGTAATGGCCCCATAAACGGCCATCTGATCAGCCCAATCCCCGGGGGAGGGGTACCCGGCCGGGCAGTGTGAGCAGGGCGCAGGCGTGGTGAGCCCCATCCGTCTCTGTCCCCCGAGGAGCCCACACTCATCTGTCAGCCCTGACAGGAGCTGCTAATCGTCGGACAGGCACTAACAGTGGACCTCTTTGCTCTGCACACGTGCAGAAGCCCTCTGCCCTCCTTCCTCCCCACAGCGAGGAGGTGGGTCCAGCAACGCCGGCCGGGGCCTTCGCTGAAGGAAAGGGCCCGAGACCCGGGAGACAGAGGAGGCCGTGCTGAGGGAGGAGCCCGAAGTGAGAAGTCCCAAGACCCCCGCGCATGGGGGGACCCACGCTGCAAAAAGGCACCATCGCATCCTCCCGGCCATGGGCCAGCAGCCCACGTCCCAGCCACTGGAGCATAATGGGGGGCGAAGAAGCAAGGAGGAGGGAAGACCAGGCAGATGGCCCTTGTCCATCCAGCAGTGACGGGGACAGCAGACCCTGGGGCTTGCGCCCTACCCGTCCCCCGCCCCACTAACACCCAAGAGCGCAGGGCGGCAGCCAGCCACAGGAGGATGCTGGACACCACTGCCCCTCGGTGGGGCCCTCCGCCACTTTGACGAAAGGTTGCCCCCTCCCTGCCCACCCTCCTGGCCTGCGGGACCCCACTCAGCCGCTGTTTCTCTCACAGGGACGCCCCTCGAGGAAGGGGCTCTCAGGCCGGGCCAGGCTGAGCGGAGACGAGAGCAAGGAGGTCACCCGCCTCTGCACCCGGCGTCCAGCCTTGGCGCGTTCGAGCGGGAGGAGACACATCTCCTGCATGCCGCGTGTGCGGCTCTGTCTGGGGAGCTGTGGTGGGACTGGCGTGATCCAGAAGCCGAAGGCGTGGAAGCAACTTCAGACCATCTGGAACACACAGCATTACCGCGGCGAGCGCGTCCTAACGTGCTGTGCACAACCGTGGAGTCCCCATGTTGTACACCCGAGACCAGCACGATATTGCGTGTCAACCATCCTTCGGTGAAGAATGAAATGTAAAAAGCCCGTGAGGAATACACAGATCAGGACGCAGAAAGCACCGCATCTCCATTTTCCTTGCCCGTAAAATGGGGATGATGATACTTGTCCCGTGCACCTGTTCTGATCGGCGGACACGGCGCTGGCCTTATAGGACAAGCAGGGTCTCGCGGGCCCAGAAAGAGCAAGAAACCCATTTGTTTCCGGCTGGAGGCTTTCCTGCTGTCCTGGGGTCTGGAGGCTGGGGCCACGTGCTGCCACGTGGCCGTGCGTTTTGTTCGCTCAGAGACCCAGCAGGAGACGCAGAGCCAGGAGCCCGGCTAAACCTCCGAGCCACACACAGGACAGAGTGTCCCCTGGAGGGAGACGAGTCACAGCCTGACCCCGAGGGAGCCCCGACCTTGGCCCCTTGTAGACTGAGGTTGGACCCTGTTCCCAGTCCTGACCTTGGACACAGGAGCCCGGATCCTGGCTGTGGACAGAATTCTGTGTCTTCCTATCAAAACCGATGCCCAAACCTGCCCAGGCCCCAAGGGGCCTGGAAGCGCGTGCGGACAATTCCGTGAAGCCCATTTCTCTGGGTGGGGGTGGTGGGGACAGACACAGACACTTTCAAAAACGGGGAAGTCCTTATCCCACCTCCCACATGCCAGAAGTCCGTAGCGCCCGCAGCAAACCCCTCTCTCTCCCTCTTCCCTTCTATCCCCTTTCCCAGAAACACAAATTTCATAACTGCTTATTTACATTCCTAATTAACTTGGGGACACATCGGCCCTTCTGAGAGAGGACCCTCGCCTGCGTCCCTAAAATCTGGGTGCACAGCTTTGGTGTGGACCTCCTGGTGTGGCCGGAGGCTCCCTGGCCACGGAGGACCCTGCAGGCCGCTCGATGCCGTTCGTTTACCGATCCCCTTTGAGGTCATGCCCTCTCTGCCGTGTGGACCGCCACTGCCCGACGGTCTTCACGGGCCCAGAGTAAATTCACACTCAACTGTTTGGTGCTTTTCTCTATTTTCCGCAGTATTTTACGACGGGCTACATTTAGCCTCGAGCAAAACCATGGATCTGGACTATTCCTGTTGGAATCCACCACTTGGCTGAATCTTATGGAGGTTACCGTGTTCCAACCGGCGCAGTCGGAACCAGTCCCGAAGCGCGCACATAAGGACACGCGGCCTCCCCCTCTTCAGTGTTCTTGGCTCTCAACCTGTCTCATTGATATGCACGGTGAGCACGTTGCTCCCCACACCCGAGGTCACCCGTGAGGCCACAGGGGCAGTGGACGCCCACCAGCGAGACTGGGAGGGTGAGGGCAAGGCTCCCCAAGCCGGTGTAGTTGGTGGTGGGGGCGTGGGCCTTTTGTGGGGGGGAGGGGACGTACGTTATGAGGTGTTAGGGGCATCCCTGACCCCCCACGAGATGCTGTCGATCCCTCCTCCCGACTGCGGCAGCCATGGATGTCTCCAAACACTGCCGAACGTCTCCTCTCGGGGACGCACACCCCGAGTTGAGAACCACCTGTCTAAGGGAAGGCTGCCAGACCGCCGGACCCCAAAGCTGCTTTACTTCCTGGATCGCCTCTCTTCAGGGTCGCCAGGGCCACCAGGCCTCATGACCCTACGCTCCTGGAAACCTGGGATCTGCCCAGACCATCCGGTACAGGGGAAGTTGTCTGCAACCTGGGCTTAAGGACAATGCCTCCAGCTTGTCTTGGTTAGTTTGACGTGAGCTCAACCTTTTAAATTATGCTTAAGAAAATTTTGGGCTGGATCAAAGTGTTTTCAGTCACAAGTCACGGAACGCCCACTCGAACTGCCTTAAACCATAAAGAGAATTTATCAGCTTGCATGCAAATACCCCAGTGAGAGTACGAGCTTCAGGTACGGTTCGATCAGGGCTCTAATTTCGTTTCCCTGCAATGACACCGGTCTTGCACCCCGGCATGTGGTCTGACCGGTCTTCCTCTTAGAAAAGTCAACATCTCCCCACTTGTACGCCTGACTTTTGCACACCATGTAGCCCAGAAGAGGAAGCTTTTCTTTCTCCAAACTTTGAGGGGGTGAAAAGCCTACTTTGGGGTGTTTACTCTGATCAGCAAATCCTAGGACTCTCCTCATAGTTGAAGCAATTGTAATGGCCAAGAACATCACTTGCTGAGTTATCGCCCCTCCGTAACCGTTCCAGTGACAGACACGGAGCGAGGGGCCCCCTCAGAACAGGTGGGGGTCCACGCCACTCCAGCCCTGGGCTGCCCGTGTTGGCGGGGGACACTGTCCATCCCCCTGCGTAAGGTTAGTCCGTCAGCTTTGAGTGAGGACTGCATATTGAATTCGGTTAAAATTCCTTCTTGGTAGATAGTGCATCGATCCTGTGATGTTTTTTCCTTGGATACATTAATATATCACGTTAATAGATTTCATCATTTTGAAAGCCTTTGAATTGGAGGGAGACTCCCATTTGAAGGCGATATTTTATTTTATTCTTTTCACAGGCTGTAAAGTTTCTGCCATTATTTTATGTAAGATTTTTTTGTCATGGTTGTCCTGAGTGGAGATTGGTTTAAAGTTTTTCTATTTTTGTGCTAATTTTGTCAAATGTTGGTATCCATGTTACGCAGGTTTTATAAAAGGCATTTGGAAGCCATCCTTCTTTCCCCAGGATCTGGAAGGGTTTAAATAGTATTGGGTTCGTCTGTTACTTGAACAGTTGAAGGAATTTACCTTTGAGACCATCTGGATTTGGTGCTTTCGTGGAGAGGTTGCTTTTTTTATAACTTTTCTCCATTTCTCCCATTGTTTTGAGTCTGTTGAGATTTCCCGTCTCTTTTGGAGTCAGTTTTGATCATGTGTCGTTCCTGGAATGTGTCTTATTTCGTGGATCTTTTCCAATGTATGTGCACTGAATTTTGTGCACAATTTTCTTTTATTATTATTTGCTTTGGGTCTGTGTTATTTTATTTCTTTCGTTTCTAAAGCAGTGCATCTGATCTTTCTCCGATGATTTACCAATTTCACCGTGTGTCCCTCCCACGCCCACCGCATCTTGACTTTATTTAGAACACCACCAACTTTGTGGGTCTTTCTGAACTTGTCGAATTGGGCGTTTAATTCGTTTGTGTTCATCCTTACTTATGTAACACGCTTCTAAATGGCAGGGTTTGGCGGAGGAGACAAGGTATTTTACCACTCAAAGAGTGGAGCTGGCTGGGTGGACGGTCCCCGTCGGGCTGCAGTAGGTGGGCAGACAGGGGGCAGAACGCACAAGAGAGCATTTCCTGGGGCAGAGGTGTGCTTGAGGCAGACGTGACTCCAAGGGGACCACGTGGACCGTGCCATTTCCAGGCCACGCTGGTAAACGAGCAGAGGGGAGTCTGAGGGTCCTGCAGCTCGGAGACCTGGTGCCTGACCCTTCCTGAGCGCAGACAGCTGCACCCGTCAGGTGAGCCCCGGGAGGCAGGGAGGCAGGTTGGAAAAGGAGACCCTCCCCAAGGACCAAGTGGTAGCTTAAGAAATGCTCTCGGGCAGAGTTCACCCAACCATACTCCACGAACCAAGCGTGTGAGCCCATTGTGGATGGGACCAGTTGAGAGGTTTCCATGTCCCCATCCTCCTCCCACCCTCAGCCTCAAACCAAGACGGGGTGGTGGGGAGATGTTGGGACCATTTTTAGTTACTCCAGATGGGGCTGNAAGCGTGTGAGCCCATTGTGGATGGGACCAGTTGAGAGGTTTCCATGTCCCCATCCTCCTCCCACCCTCAGCCTCAAACCAAGACGGGGTGGTGGGGAGATGTTGGGACCATTTTTAGTTACTCCAGACGGGGCTGTGCCCCGAAGTCACTGCATACAGTTTTAACTCCCTGAGAATCATCAGAGACGTGATGCTTATTCAGTGGGTGTCGGGAGGAACTGTCAAAAATCCCCACGCTCTCTACGAAGTGAGCCCTGCCCCTCCAGCATTTCCGTTCTTGTTTATTCTTCTGTTCCCAGTTNCCACGCTCTCTATGAAGTGAGCCCTGCCCCTCCAGCATTTCCGTTCTTGTCTATTCTTCTGTTCCCAGTAGTCTTCCATTTCAGACCTAAGGGATTCTTTGAGCCAAGAGTTATTTGCGAGAGAGGTTTCCCTCAATCCCCGGGTCGTTGATTTGTGAAGGGTGCTTTTGTCTGGATCTTCCTCTTGAGTTTTACTGTGCAGACGTCAGACCACACAGGTGAAGATGCAGACGTCGTTTACGGAGGGCCGGGCCCCTAAGGAGCGTCTTCCCACACCTGGGCTGCCCTTGTCTCCCCCCAGCCGCCGGAAACCTCGGAAACATCGTCGTAGCTTGCATTCACGTGGGTCTTCTGACACTTGCTACGCCGGTCCTGGAGATGCTCGTGTCCCTCCTTTCTGGAGATGGTTCGTAAGCTTCTCTCCTCAACTTTCTTGGCTATTTTCGGGAGCTCATGCTAGATACGGGACGGCCAGCTTGCACTTCTGTCCCCTTCCCCTCCCATTTCTTCTATGTTCCCCTGTCGTGCAGATCCCTTCCACTTACGACGCTGAGCCTTCTANGGAAGGGATCTGCCGTAAGTTTCTGACTCGAAACGCAGAAGCCAGCGATGAAAGACAGGATGCACGGTGAAAGCAGCTGGACACAAAGACCACGCGTCATAAGGAATTTTGTATGATGTGAATCTCACCTTGATTAAAAAAATAAATCTTTCAAAAAAGCAAGTGAACGGAAAAAACAGTGAAGAAATCAGCCACCATGCTTTACTTCCCAAGATCTCCGTCTGGTTCTCTGGGTCCTGGCGTCCATGGTGTCCCCTTGGCTGTTGGTTGGCTGCACGGTGCCCCCTCCCTGAGCCTCCAGGCTTCCCCTTCTCCTGCCTGCACTCTCCCAGCTTCTCTCAAACTACCTGTAGATATTTACTCATTTTGTCCCATCTTATATTCGAGGTTGTGGTCGTTTTTGAAGATGTTCACACAATTTTTGAAAGCCCTTCCTTCAGGACACGTATGATCCCCCCCCACTCCACGCCCTCACCCATGAGTGTGGGCTGGATTCAGTGACTGCTTCTAATGAGGGAAGAAAACGGAAGTGAAGGGTCACGGTATCCATAAAAGGTGACCACTCCGTGCTCTCTCTTGGATCAGTCAGTCTGGGGGAAGCCAGTTGCCGTGTCATGAGGACACTCAAGCAGCCTTGTAGAGATCCACAGGGAAAGGAACTGAGTCCTGCTATCCACAACCAGCAAGGAGCCAAGGCCTCTTGTCTAGAGCCACGTGAGAAGGCCACCTTAAGGAGCCATGTGAGCAGGCCACCTTGGAAGGAGTCACGTGAGTGGGCCACCTTGGAAGGACCACATGGGCGGGCTACCTTGGAAGGAGCAACACGAGTGGGCCACATTGGAAGGACCATAAGGGCGGGCCACCTTGGAAGGAGCCACGTGAACAGGCCACATTGGAAGGACCACACGGGCGGGCCACCTTGGAAGGACCACATGGGCGGGCCACCTTGGAAGGAGCCACATGAGCAGGCCATCTTGGAAGTAGGTCTTCCTGCCCTGAGCCAGAATCATCCAGCGGAGACACCCCTGAGGACCTGACCCACAAGAACTATGGCACATAAATAATTGTTGTTCTGAGCTGCTCGGTTTTGGGGGTAATTCGTTGCTCAGCAGACGGTAGCTAATACAAAGGCTTTCCTAACTTGTTTGGTTATGATTTGTCAGACTGTGTTTTCCAGAATGAGGACATTCAAAGTAGTGAGAAGCTCTGACTCTGGGCAGGGCTTCCCACTTACAGGTGTTGCTTTAAGATGCTTAGGGAGGAAGGTGGCCTCTTCTCTGGGGTCTTTCAATGTGTTTAAAAGAGAACAGTGATTTGCTCCCAGAGGAGGGGG
This sequence comes from Ailuropoda melanoleuca, assembly GCF_002007445.2. Taxonomy (NCBI): domain Eukaryota; kingdom Metazoa; phylum Chordata; class Mammalia; order Carnivora; family Ursidae; genus Ailuropoda; species Ailuropoda melanoleuca. Next base: position 1,061,905 of record NC_048234.1, read on the forward strand.
TGTTGCTGCCCGTGAGATGCAGAGAGGACAGGAGAAGGGGGTGACTGAGCAGACAGTGGGCTCATCCCCACCTCGCCAAGACCCCAAGTCCACCCGGGTTCCAGAAGACACACGGGGGTCCTCACCTGTGCCCCCTGCCCCAGCTCTGCACAGGTAGCAAGAGAATGGCATAGACATTCATAGATGAAGCAAGCAGGATGTTATTTACAAACACAGGTGCTAAAGGAGAGAGAACAGGTGGCGAGTCGTATCTGGCCCACGGGTCTTTGTGTGTCTGCTTCCGCTCCAAGAGATGAGAAAATTATCACACCCTCCTTCCCACCTTTCGCTTTCCCTTTGTCTGCCAGTGGCTGTGACAATGGCCTTATTTTTCGTTATTTTGATGGTTCACTTTATAGCAACAGAAAACATGAGGTACTGCGAGAGACAACGTCCGGAGAACGAGAAGACAAGCACAGCCCGGGAAAAACACTTGCAGAAGGCCCATCTGATAAAGGACTGTTATCCCAAATATACCAAGACCTCTTGAGACGCAGCAGCTCTGACGGTGAAGCGTCTGCCTTCAGCAGGTCATGGTCCTGGGATTGAGTCCCGCGTCGGGCTCCCCGCTCAAGGCGAGTCTCCTGCCTGCCTCTCTCCACGCTCATGCTCTCTCTCGGTCTCGCTCAAATAAATAAATAAAATCTTTAAAAAACTTAGACTCAACAACAAGCAAACAACCAACCAGAGCTGAAAGTGAGCCAAAGCCCTGAACAGACAGCGCAACAAATGGCGGATGGCAGCTAAGCACACGGAAAGATGCTCCGCGTCGTAGGTCACCAGGGAAGCACACGGGAAAGCAGCCACGTGAACCACCCCGCGCCCATGAGAACGCCCAAAATTCAGAACGCACACGGCACCGAGTCCTGGCGAGGACGTGGAGCCACAGGCCATTCGCGGCTGCTGGGAACGCAAAACACAGCCGCTCTGGAGGAGACCGTGAGGCCTCTTACAAAACTGAACATTCCCTTGCCACGGGATCCAGCGACCACGCTCTTGGTATTTACCCCAAAGAGCCGAGCACTTATGTCCACACAAAACCCCGCACACGGATGTTCACGGTAGCTTCCTTCATAATTACGGAGACTGGGACGCGCCCGCGATGTCCTTCCACAGGTGCACAGGTAAATAAACCGTGGACCGTCCGGAGGATGGAATAATCCTCAGCACGAGAAAGAAATGAGCCATCCAGCCATGAAAAGCATGGCGGGGTCTTAAATGCAGATTCCCAAGTGAAAAAAAGTCTGAAAAGGCTCCATGCTGCATAATTCCCACCATATGACGTGTTGGAAAGAGCACAACGATGGAGACAATAAACGACGGGTGTTTGCCAGGACTGGGGGGAGGGAGGGGGGATCAGGTGGAACGCAGACAAGTTCCAAGGCAGTGAAACGGCTCTGCGTGACACAACGCATTTGTCCACAGAGTGCACACCGCCAAGCGTGAGCCCTGCGTACACCACGGACTCTGGGCGACGAGGACCTGTCAGCGTGGCTTCATCCACAGGTCAAGTGCACCGCTCGGGGAAGCCGGTAGCCGGGGAGGCCGTGGGGGCGGGGGGCAGGAGGCCTCCGGAGAGCTCTGCACCAACCTCTCCCTTTGCTGGGACCTAAATCTACCCTGAAAAAATTCTTTTTTTTTTAAGATTTTATTTATTTATTTGAGAGACAGCACAGGGAGGGGCAGAGGCAGAGGGAGAAGCAGGCTCCCCACTGAGCAGGGAGCCTGATACGGGACTCGATCCCAGGACCCTGGGATCATGACCTGAGCCGAAGGCAGACGCATCACCGATGGAGTCACCCAGGTGCCCCCCCCACAAAATGAAGCCTTTTAAAAATAAATAAAATGAAAACTTTTAAAAATGCATGTATATAATGGAACTGAACTTCCCGGGGCCCACCCTGTGCCTCGGCGCTTTGCAGGCACTGCTCCGCGGGCTCCTTGGCTGTGCGCCCTCCGCGTGCGCCCGGAACTATTTAACAGTTCCTGCGGCGGAGGACCTTCTGTGTAACGTTTGCCAGTTTCTGTGGTTATAAATACTCCCAACGCGGCCAATCTCAAGCTACCCACGGGATGTCAGTCAGCTGGCAAAACTTCTGAAAATTTAATAACTGGCTCTCGCGAGCCTCTTGGAGCTGGCTGCAGCACGTCCCTGGCCGTGGTGCGCAAGGATGAGCCCAGGCTCGCTCCCCGCTCCCTCTGTAAGGGACGTGACTTTGCTCCCGGGACGCCTGGAGATCCTTCTCTTCGGCATTCGGCGGCGTATCCCGGGCAGGCTTGTTTGCGCCCCACTGACGGGAGGCCCAGTCTCTGCACCTGCTGGATGGTGTCAGGCGAGTCCTCCAAGCCCTCCAGGGGTCTTGTCCTATCCCCTATTGTCCTGGCCTCACAGCCGCCACGTGGAGTCCTGGCGCATTTGCTCTCATCTGGGGCCGCTGACTCGAGGCGTTTTCACCCGGGTTCGGCTGGATCTTCAAGGCAGCAACCTCGACATCATTAGTACAGGCCACCGGGCCGAAGGGAAGAGCCATGCAAAGACGTGAAATTCCTGCACGGATGCATGGAACAGGGGAACTCAGATGACTTTTTTCTTCTCCCTGAGACGCACCTTCTCTGTGATGGTATCACAGCACCTTTGTGGTGCATTTTCATATACAGAAGAAGGGACGTGTTAGCTACGTAACTTATTTATAAGAACC
>NC_048234.1:1067744-1089499 GCF_002007445.2 Ailuropoda melanoleuca
TGTGCTTGAGGCAGACGTGACTCCAAGGGGACCACGTGGACCGTGCCATTTCCAGGCCACGCTGGTAAACGAGCAGAGGGGAGTCTGAGGGTCCTGCAGCTCGGAGACCTGGTGCCTGACCCTTCCTGAGCGCAGACAGCTGCACCCGTCAGGTGAGCCCCGGGAGGCAGGGAGGCAGGTTGGAAAAGGAGACCCTCCCCAAGGACCAAGTGGTAGCTTAAGAAATGCTCTCGGGCAGAGTTCACCCAACCATACTCCACGAACCAAGCGTGTGAGCCCATTGTGGATGGGACCAGTTGAGAGGTTTCCATGTCCCCATCCTCCTCCCACCCTCAGCCTCAAACCAAGACGGGGTGGTGGGGAGATGTTGGGACCATTTTTAGTTACTCCAGATGGGGCTGTGCCCCGAAGTCACTGCATACAGTTTTAACTCCCTGAGAATCATCAGAGACGTGATGCTTATTCAGTGGGTATCGGGAGGAACTGTCAAAAATCCCCACGCTCTCTATGAAGTGAGCCCTGCCCCTCCAGCATTTCCGTTCTTGTCTATTCTTCTGTTCCCAGTAGTCTTCCATTTCAGACCTAAGGGATTCTTTGAGCCAAGAGTTATTTGCGAGAGAGGTTTCCCTCAATCCCCGGGTCGTTGATTTGTGAAGGGTGCTTTTGTCTGGATCTTCCTCTTGAGTTTTACTGTGCAGACGTCAGACCACACAGGTGAAGGATGCAGACGTCGTTTACGGAGGGCCGGGCCCCTAAGGAGCGTCTTCCCACACCTGGGCTGCCCTTGTCTCCCCCCAGCCGCCGGAAACCTCGGAAACATCGTCGTAGCTTGCATTCACGTGGGTCTTCTGACACTTGCTACGCCGGTCCTGGAGATGCTCGTGTCCCTCCTTTCTGGAGATGGTTCGTAAGCTTCTCTCCTCAACTTTCTTGGCTATTTTCGGGAGCTCATGCTAGATACGGGACGGCCAGCTTGCACTTCTGTCCCCTTCCCCTCCCATTTCTTCTATGTTCCCCTGTCGTGCAGATCCCTTCCACTTACGACGCCGTAAGTGGAAGGGATCTGCCGTAAGTTTCTGACTCGAAACGCAGAAGCCAGCGATGAAAGACAGGATGCACGGTGAAAGCAGCTGGACACAAAGACCACGCGTCATAAGGAATTTTGTATGATGTGAATCTCACCTTGATTAAAAAAATAAATCTTTCAAAAAAGCAAGTGAACGGAAAAAACAGTGAAGAAATCAGCCACCATGCTTTACTTCCCAAGATCTCCGTCTGGTTCTCTGGGTCCTGGCGTCCATGGTGTCCCCTTGGCTGTTGGTTGGCTGCACGGCGCCCCCTCCCTGAGCCTCCAGGCTTCCCCTTCTCCTGCCTGCACTCTCCCAGCTTCTCTCAAACTACCTGTAGATATTTACTCATTTTGTCCTGTCTTCTGTTCGAGGTTGTGGTCGTTTTTGAAGATGTTCACACAATTTTTGAAAGCCCTTCCTTCAGGACACGTATGATCCCCCCCCACTCCACGCCCTCACCCATGAGTGTGGGCTGGATTCAGTGACTGCTTCTAATGAGGGAAGAAAACGGAAGTGAAGGGTCACGGTATCCATAAAAGGTGACCACTCCGTGCTCTCTCTTGGATCAGTCAGTCTGGGGGAAGCCAGTTGCCGTGTCATGAGGACACTCAAGCAGCCTTGTAGAGATCCACAGGGAAAGGAACTGAGTCCTGCTATCCACAACCAGCAAGGAGCCAGGGCCTCTTGTCTAGAGCCACGTGAGAAGGCCACCTTAAGGAGCCACGTGAGCAGGCCACCTTGGAAGGACCACATGGGCGGGCCACCTTGGAAGGAGACACATGAGCGGGCCACCTTGGAAGGAGCAACACGAGAGGGCCACGTTGGAAGGACCATGAGGGCGGGCCACCTTGGAAGGAGCCACGTGAACAGGCCACATTGGAAGGACCACATGGGCGGGCCACCTTGGAAGGACCACGTGGGCGGGCCACCTTGGAAGGAGCCACATGAGCAGGCCATCTTGGAAGTAGGTCTTCCTGCCCTGAGCCAGAATCATCCAGCGGAGACACCCCTGAGGACCTGACCCACAAGAACTATGGCACATAAATAATTGTTGTTCTGAGCTGCTCGGTTTTGGGGGTAATTCGTTGCTCAGCAGACGGTAGCTAATACAAAGGCTTTCCTAACTTGTTTGGTTATGATTTGTCAGACTGTGTTTTCCAGAATGAGGACATTCAAAGTAGTGAGAAGCTCTGACTCTGGGCAGGGCTTCCCACTTACAGGTGTTGCTTTAAGATGCTTAGGGAGGAAGGTGGCCTCTTCTCTGGGGTCTTTCAATGTGTTTAAAAGAGAACAGTGATTTGCTCCCAGAGGAGGGGGTGTTGCTGCCCGTGAGATGCAGAGAGGACAGGAGAAGGGGGTGACTGAGCAGACAGTGGGCTCATCCCCACCTCGCCAAGACCCCAAGTCCACCTGGGTTCCAGAAGACACACGGGAGTCCTCACCTGTGCCCCCTGCCCCAGCTCTGCACACGTAGCAAGAGAATGGCGTAGACATTCGTAGATGAAGCAAGCAGGATGTTATTTACAAACACAGGTGCTAAAGGAGAGAGAACAGGTGGCGAGTCGTATCTGGCCCACGGGTCTTTGTGTGTCTGCTTCCGCTCCAAGAGATGAGAAAATTATCACGTCCTCCTTCCCACCTTTCGCTTTCCCTTTGTCTGCCAGTGGCTGTGACAATGGCCTTATTTTTCGTTATTTTGGTGGTTCACTTTATAGCAACAGAAAACATGAGGTACTGCGAGAGACAACGTCCGGAGAACGAGAAGACAAGCACAGCCCGGGAAAAACACTTGCAGAAGGCCCATCTGATAAAGGACTGTTATCCCAAATATACCAAGACCTCTTGAGACGCAGCAGCTCTGACGGTGAAGCGTCTGCCTTCAGCAGGTCATGGTCCTGGGATTGAGTCCCGCGTCGGGCTCCCCGCTCAAGGCGAGTCTCCTGCCTGCCTCTCTCCACGCTCATGCTCTCTCTCGGTCTCGCTCAAATAAATAAATAAAATCTTTAAAAAACTTAGACTCAACAACAAGCAAACAACCAACCAGAGCTGAAAGTGAGCCAAAGCCCTGAACAGACAGCGCCACAAATGGCGGATGGCAGCTAAGCACACGGAAAGATGCTCCGCGTCGTAGGTCACCAGGGAAGCACACGGGAAAGCAGCCACGTGAACCACCCCGCGCCCATGAGAACGCCCAAAATTCAGAACGCACACGGCACCGAGTCCTGGCGAGGACGTGGAGCCACAGGCCATTCGCGGCTGCTGGGAACGCAAAACACAGCCGCTCTGGAGGAGACCGTGAGGCCTCTTACAAAACTGAACATTCCCTTGCCACGGGATCCAGCGACCACACTCTTGGTATTTACCCCAGAGAGCCGAGCACTTATGTCCACACAAAACCCCGCACACGGATGTTCACGGTAGCTTCCTTCATAATTACGGAGCCTGGGACGCGCCCGCGATGTCCTTCCGCAGGTGCACAGGTAAATAAACCGTGGACCGTCCGGAGGATGGAATAATCCTCAGCACGAGAAAGAAATGAGCCATCCAGCCATGAAAAGCATGGCGGGGTCTTAAATGCAGATTCCCAAGTGAAAAAAAGTCTGAAAAGGCTCCATGCTGCATAATTCCCCATATGACGTGTTGGAAAGAGCACAACGATGGAGACAATAAACGACGGGTGTTTGCCAGGACTGGGGGGAGGGAGGGGGGATCAGGTGGAACGCAGACAAGTTCCAAGGCAGTGAAACGGCTCTGCGTGACACAACGCATTTGTCCACAGAGTGCACACCGCCGAGCGTGAGCCCTGCGTACACCACGGACTCTGGGCGACGAGGACCTGTCAGCGTGGCTTCATCCATGGGTCAAAGTGCACCGCTCGGGGAAGCCGGTAGCCGGGGAGGCCGTGGGGGCGGGGGGCAGGAGGCCTCCGGAGAGCTCTGCACCAACCTCTCCCTTTGCTGGGACCTAAATCTACCCTGAAAAAATTCTTTTTTTTTTAAGATTTTATTTATTTATTTGAGAGACAGCACAGGGAGGGGCAGAGGCAGAGGGAGAAGCAGGCTCCCCACTGAGCAGGGAGCCTGATACGGGACTCGATCCCAGGACCCTGGGATCATGACCTGAGCCGAAGGCAGACGCATCACCGATGGAGTCACCCAGGTGCCCCCCCCACAAAATGAAGCCTTTTAAAAATAAATAAAATGAAAACTTTTAAAAATGCATGTATATAATGGAACTGAACTTCCCGGGGCCCACCCTGTGCCTCGGCGCTTTGCAGGCACTGCTCCGCGGGCTCCTTGGCTGTGCGCCCTCCGCGTGCGCCCGGAACTATTTAACAGTTCCTGCGGCGGAGGACCTTCTGTGTAACGTTTGCCAGTTTCTGTGGTTATAAATACTCCCAACGCGGCCAATCTCAAGCTACCCACGGGATGTCAGTCAGCTGGCAAAACTTCTGAAAATTTAATAACTGGCTCTCGCGAGCCTCTTGGAGCTGGCTGCAGCACGTCCCTGGCCGTGGTGCGCAAGGATGAGCCCAGGCTCGCTCCCCGCTCCCTCTGTAAGGGACGTGACTTTGCTCCCGGGACGCCTGGAGATCCTTCTCTTCGGCATTCGGCGGCGTATCCCGGGCAGGCTTGTTTGCGCCCCACTGACGGGAGGCCCAGTCTCTGCACCTGCTGGATGGTGTCAGGCGAGTCCTCCAAGCCCTCCAGGGGTCTTGTCCTATCCCCTATTGTCCTGGCCTCACAGCCGCCACGTGGAGTCCTGGCGCATTTGCTCTCATCTGGGGCCGCTGACTCGAGGCGTTTTCACCCGGGTTCGGCTGGATCTTCAAGGCAGCAACCTCGACATCATTAGTACAGGCCACCGGGCCGAAGGGAAGAGCCATGCAAAGACGTGAAATTCCTGCACGGATGCATGGAACAGGGGAACTCAGATGACTTTTTTCTTCTCCCTGAGACGCACCTTCTCTGTGATGGTATCACAGCACCTTTGTGGTGCATTTTCATATACAGAAGAAGGGACGTGTTAGCTACGTAACTTATTTATAAGAACCAAGCCAGAATGATAAAGACACTCATAACTACATCCCATAAATGATTCAGGAGATGGAAGTACTTATTCAAGAGCTGGACAGGCGGAGGGGGTCCCTGTCACCATCCTTCAGCCCGTGAACGCTGTCTCACGGGAGAAAAATGGGCCTCCCTCTGTGGACAGCAGAAAGGAATGGAGGGGGAAGGGGAAGTGTCTCTTTGTCCCGCCTAAGACTCTCTAAGAGTAAAACTTCCCAGCAAGAGACAGGGCTGCCTGTCAAGTAGGGAGCACACCGTCACTGGAGGTATTCAAGCCGAAGTCAGAGCGGCAGTCGTGTGATACCAACAAGGGGTTGAAAGGAGGAGGAAGATAATCAAGACATGGCAGACCACCCTCCCAGCCCCCGCCCGGGCCCGGCACCACCTGGCCTTCCTGTGCCCTCCAGACACAGGGACAAACCCGCTGAGGGCTGTGACCGGCTGGAGAGGTACAGAGAAATCAAGTCAGGACACAGAGGTGACAGCCACTGCAGTGACTGTCCAGTGACCGTCCCAGCTTGCTGTTTGTATCCTGCGCACAGGCACGCGCTCACGGTCGCTTTTCCGGGAAGAAATTAACGACCCCTGGGCTGTTCATTGTTCTCTGACTCCGAGGCCAGAAAGCACTCGTGATCACTCCGGTTTCGTCTAAAACCAGTATTTGATGGAAGGTGATATTTGTTTGAAATAATGAAATGTCTCTGGGAGGCCGGGCACCACACGGGCCCGAGGGGAGAGGGGGACGCACCCCACCCCGTATTTCATTCTGGGAAGGGCCCTCCCGTAATGAAAGCCGCGGCGTCCGCGTTGCCGGGCCGCATGGAGGGCGCTGGTGCATTTCCCGGGGAAGCCCGGCGAAGGGCCGATCAATAAAATCCATCAGGCTCACTGCATTCTCGAAGCACTTTCTGTGTGCGTTTATCCCGGGCCCGGGAGTGATTATGTCAGGGTCTTTTTCCCAAGGACTCCAGGAAAATAAAACTCTCCACTCCAATTCTCTTCCACGAAACACGTTGGTTTCTACGACCGCGTGTTTGCTGTTTGTTTCGGGCTCCCGGGAAGCCCAGGGGCCGTTCAGGATGAGTTTATTATCACAACGGGTGTCTCGCGGCTGCCGTGGCCGCAGGGAGCCCAGGGAAAGTCATCAGACACCCGCGACCAGGAGCTGATTTGGGGGATGAGGAGACGTTCCTAGCAAACAAAAGGGTGGAAAGGACCCTCTGAAGTCCTCAGCACTCTAAGAAATAAAGAATTATTTAGATAATCGTAGATTCACAGGCGGCTGTAAGCAACAATGCAGGGAACCGGGTGTGCGTGACTCAGCTTCCCCAGTGACAACACTTGACAAAACTACGACATCACGACCAGGACGTCGACATCAATACAACCAGCCGACCTCGTTCGGATTCCGGGTTCACCTGTACTCACTCTGCGTGAGCACGTTAGCTCCACACAGCGTCCAAGGTCCGTGGTCGCAACCCCACAGTCGCGCCTCGAGCCGGGTCCTGCCTCTTGGCACCTATTGAAAACACGGTTCCCTCCGTCCATCCCCCCCCCCCACGCCTCGCCCCGGCCACCATGACTCTGTCCTCCGTTCCGGTACTTTTGTCCTTCCGTAAATGTTATGTTCAGAGATGGTGCAGCCTCTGGGGCCCAGGGGTCTTCAGCGAGTGTCCGTGTCTAAGACGCGGCGGTCCCCATCTCTCACGGCTAAGACACGTCCCCTCGTGCGGATGCAGCCATTTGCTCACCCGTCCACCTGCCAAAGGACGTCGGGCTGATTCCCGCTTGGGGCTATTACAAGTACAGCAGCCGTGAAAACCGCGCACAGGTTTCCGTGTGAATGTACGTGTTCGTGTCTCCGGGAGAAACGCTCGCGAGTGCGGTTTGCTGGGCTGTAGGGTCGTTGCTCGCCTTGTTTCTTAAAAAAACTGACCGACTGTGTTCCGTAGAGGCCGCTCCGTTCTGCACTCCCACCGGCCGTGAGTGAATGGTCGGCTTCGCGGCCTCCTCGGCGACACTGGGGCGACCGCCATCCCGACAGGTGCACGCCAGCGTCTCACTGTGGTTGCCGTCGGCATCCCCCCGATGGCTAATGTGTCCGACAGCTTCCCTCGCTGTCTGCAGTCCTGACCCCGCAAGGCAAGCTTTGGGGCTGGCCTTGCTGGGGCTCCGTGCTGAAGAGCGCCTGGCCCCCCGAGGAGAAAATCGCAGGAGATCTGGGAGGGCAGCCCCGACCGTCTGAGGCCACTTGACCAAGGCTCAGCTGAAGACTCGTTCTGTCTCGAGCCAAGCCGCTATCTTTCTCAGCCAGTTGGATTTTCTGTCGCTTGCACCCGAAAACTCCGAGTGTGAACAGACAGTCTGCAGACAGCCCAACAGTTCAGAGTTATCCACGGATCTCCGGTTTGCTGGGGGAGAACCCGCCTCTGGAACCGTCCCCGGGCGTGCTTGCGCGTGTGCGCCCTGCGGTCCTTTCTTCCTTGTGCTCTACTTTCTAATGCCTGAGGCTTTGTGGACAGAACTGGTACAGGAGAAAGCGCACCTGTTCCGGTACCCACTTTGATGAGCTGGGACCTGCAAATACGCCCATGATCCGTCACCACCATCAAGGTACGGAACCTACCCATCACCTCCGACGATGTCCTGCGTCCTTTTGTGTGGCTTTCGTTCTGTTTTGGGTGTGTTTGGTTTTGGTGTGGGGTTTCTTGGTGGGAAGACACAAGATCAATCCTCTGGATGTGTTTAAAGTGCGCGATTCCGCACCGCAAGCTTGCAGGCCGTGCGGATGCCGGGAGCCCTGCCTGCCCCTCCGAGCGCAGCCGTCCTCATGTGCGCCCTGTTCCTTGCCAACGAGGACCCGGGCCTGGGAGGGTCTCGGAAGGGGAAGCAGACCAGGGTCTGCGCAGTCAGATTCTCCAGGAGAAACCCGACCCGACCCCACGACCACCGAGCTCTGTGACCTGCACCCCACGCTCTGGTCCCTCCCCACCCTTCAGATGCCGGCTGCCTCTCACAAGGAGCTGTATAGGACGAGCATGGGGACAAGTTTACTTTGAGCTGGTATCCTTCAGGGGGCTTCCGGAGAGGGCTTCCACCATCCTTCGGCCACAACTCACACTTGTGACTCTGTCCTGTTCTCTGACCCGACGGTGGCCCCTAGAAGTCGGGACATCTATCTACCCACCAGCTCCACACACAGAAGAGCCTGAAGCCACCAAGGGCCCAACACCGGCTTATAGAGATAACCAACCTCAACTTACCAGTCCGTGCAATGGGCGCGTGCCGACCAATGCTCAGGCCTGGCTTCCCGTGCCGATGCCATAACTCCGGGGGAATCCCAGACTCCTCTGTGTGGTTCCCACCTCCTGTCTGCTCAGTTGGCGGCAGCAGCCGAACAGCTGTCCAGCCTGGAGAGCAGCACTGGTGAGGGAGGACCGAGGGCTCTGGATCTCTGGGCGCTGGGACTGTGGCAGCAGCCAGGTCAGTCCGGGACGGCCCGGCTTGGCCTTGCTTTGCTCACTGGCAGTGCCCTGTTCAGGTGGAGACTGGCCAGAGTAGCACCAGGTTCCGCCCCCAGCAAACTAGCAGGCTGCTTCCAGCCTAGACAGCAGAGTGGCCGGGAGAGAAGCCACGAGGCCGCGGGAGGCCCGGGATGCTGCGGGGGACAAAGGGAAGGCCCCCAACTCAGTCCTGACAGATTCAGGAGGGCTTCCTGGAGGAAGTGACATCTAAGATGAGACCTGAAGGACGAGGGGGAGCCAGAGAGACAACGAAGGAGAAGCAGGGAAGAGGCGGTCCATCAAAAGGCCCAAAGACAAGAGGCAGCTGGTAGGAACTGGGAACGTCAGGTGTTTTTAACTGTGTGGTTGCCACCGCGCAGAGGATGGGCAGTAAGCAGGGAGAACGGAGAGGTGGCTCGAGGGCAAGGGGGCCACAGCGTGGGCCAGGCTTCGGGCATCAGCAGAGGGCGTGGGAAGCCGCGGGTCTCTCTAAGCGGGGAGGGGGACCCAGACTGGCCCTGTTTCCTGCTCCCATGCCTGGGAATGCACTCACAGCGCCTCCAACACATGTGCACGCGGGAGGCCCCACCACGAGCGGTTCGGCAACACCAGCTGGGCGTCCACCTGGAGACCGTGAGACCCCCGGACAGGACAGCCCTGTCCAGCTCCAGCCGCAAGCCCGGGTGATTCTGACCCGCGGGCTCGAGATTGGGGTTCCCACCACCCCTTGCCTGGGTTTGGTTGGTGTGACTGCGGCTCACAGGACTCAGGGAAAAGCTTGCTCACAGTTACCGGTTTGTTGAAGGACGCGATAAAGGCAACAGGTGAGCGGCCAGAAGAAGAGGAGCATAGGGCGAGGTCTGGGAGGGTCCAGAGCGGGGGAGCGCCTGTCCCTGTGGAGTTGGGGTGCGTCACCTGCCCCTCCCCCTGGGGCGGATGTTTTCACCAGCTCAGGAGTCCCCAACCCCCGACTGTTGTGGTTTATGGAGGCATCCCGGCGTGGGCAGGACGATTATTAACTGTTTCTGCCCCCCGCCCCCCGGGGAATGGGAGTCGGGGCTGAAAACTCCAACTTCCAGTCCTGGCTCCGTCTTTCTGCAGATCAGACTCCAGCCGGGAGCCAGCCGGGAGCCCACCCGGAGTCACCCCGACAGGACCATGGAGGCTCCCCGTGTTCTGGCCGGGAGTTTACAGGGAGTTTCAGGAGGCCCGTGTCAGGAACAGGGACAAAGACTGAATATATATTTATTATTATAAATCACAAGGTCACCGTCCTTCTGGCTGCAGGGTGCTGAGGAGCTGGGAGAGGGGCTGTGAGGCTGGGCTGGACAGAAGGACCAGACGGGGCTGGAACCAAGGTGGGACGTGGGCTGGAGGGAAGGGCGCAGGGTCAAGAAACATCCAGGGGAACTTCTACCAGGATCCGGGGTTCCCCCAACATGGCAGTGAGAACTCTCAGCTCGAACCGCTGGGCGCCCTTCTCCTGAGAAGCTGGTGAGGACCCTGTGTTTAAGGTGTGAGTTCCAGATGGTCACGGAGTGGATGAGCTAAGGGCCAGTAAAGAAAACAGGATCCTTACTATGGGGAAATTAATACAAGGAATCAGTTTCATGAGTGTTAGAAAAGTCGGAAATGCCAACAGGAGAAGGTGAGGCGGCCCAGGGACTGGCAACAGGGGGGCAGCTGTTACCCTAGGGTAGCCACAAATGTGATCCCAGGAGCCTGGATCCCAGCAGCCCTGAGACCACAGAGGAGACGCAGACATTGCCAAAGACACTCCAGAGACGGGAGGTGAAGCCAGGTTGCGGGACACACACCTCTTCCCTCCTCCTCCCCACCCCCACCTCCCAGCAGCCACAGGTGAGAAGTGGCCCATGGCCAAATATGAATGGGACCCAGTAGGCAAGGGAGCCTGGGATGTACTGTTTGCAGGGGCCAGCCAGCCTGCAGCCCACTCCACCCTGCCACAGAGAAAAGAGCAGAGGAAGGACCGGGAATAAATCTGAAAGCAAACAGGTGTCCCTAACTGCCTCCCGAACCAGATCCTTAACTAGATCCCTAGCCAACTTCCTAACCAGGTCCCTAACCTGATCCCTAACCAGACCCCTGACCAGACCCCTAACCAGACCCCTGACTTGATCCCTAACCAGATCCCTAACCAGACCCCTGACCAGCCCCCTGACCTGATCCCTGACCTGAACCCTAACCAGATCCCGAACCAGACCCCTAACCAGATGCCTAACCTGATCCCTAACCAGACCCCCTAACCAGCTCCCTAACCAGATCCCTAACCAGACCCCTGACCAGATCCCTAACCAGACCCCTGACCAGCCCCCTGACCTGATCCCTGACCTGAACCCTAACCAGATCCCTAACCAAAGACTGACAGTGGGTCCTGCCATTGGTATTAAAAGCTGTGATTCGGATTACGGCGAGCCAAAATGCGTGAGAATACGTTTGTATTCAGTTGATCCACATGAAATTGCCAAGTGTTTTTTGGTCAAAAACTGTGCAATATGGGTCAGATTGTGAACCCAGAGTGTCTCTGGGAGTAGCGCAGGGCGTGTGGGCCGTGCCCGCCCCCAGACGACGGGGAGATTGGGGTGGGAGGGGCACCCTGTGCTCTGACCCCTCTCGTATTCTGAGAACTCGGCATCTGCGTGCACCCATTTGAAGAGCGAGAATACAACTATTTTTAAAGGGTGCTACGGTGTGGCGCATTCATGCACAGATTTCACTTCTGAGGTTAGCGTCCCAGCAGCAGTGGGCGGAGGGCAGTGCCGGACGCCAGAGGGAGGCGGGGAGGCGGCGTGAATGGCGGACAGGTGCGCAGTCTGCCAGTGGACATTCGGGGGGGTGGCCCCCGAGCTCAGCTCAGCTTCCACCGCATGGTGGGGTCTGCTCGCTCTCCACCAATCCCGTTAGGGGTCCCTCCAGCACCCCGACTGTGGGGTTTCACGGAGAGGGCACCGCCTGACCAGCAGGAAGGCCAGCCAGAGGTGGGAAGTACGGGATGGACGACACACCTAGATGTTTCACGAAGTTGTCTATTTCCCTTCCGGCTATCGGTCTTTGCAGATCAGCTCCAAGCTGAAAGAGAGGGATGACCTCAGGATCGAGGAGAGCAGAAGGGTCGGTCCTCCTAGAGAACGTCCACGCTGCCCCCCCAGTGATCGGCTGTGTGGTCTTGGGTATGTGATTCAGCCTCTCTGAGTGTCAGGGGTTCTCTGGATGCAAAATGCGGGCACTGTTGTTTACTGTGAAGATTGACGTGACGGGACTCAAGGAATTCCTTAAACGTGATGAAATCTGGAAAGTGCATAGGAGGGGAACTACCCTGCTTATTCCAACAACAGCACAATTTGGGGACATTCCAGCCTGTTTTGCTGCCTTTGGATGCTTGTGACCCCCCTTTAACCTGAATTCCTTCCTTAGGGGCCCCACCTCCAAGCACAGCCATATGGAAGGTCGGGCGGGGGTCCCGGGGCACCACACTCAGTCCACAGCACTGCTTTGGGCTCAATGGCCAGACGAGCCAAGTCCAGAGGCCACCTGCCCCACCCCCACTCCTTCCCACGATCGTTCTGGAAAACAAGACACGTCTCCTTCCTGCAGAGAGACGCGCAATATTGAAATGGCTCCCCTAATCTTTATGCGATTGCCTTCTCCCTGATAGAAATATCGCCTCTTGCTGAGTATTTATTGTCTGCTTCTCTCCAAAGTATTGACTTTATGTAACAGTTTGATATACATCAAATCCTTTACGGATTTAATAAACTCCTCTGGTCACCCTTCTGTTGTGAACACAATGAGATTTATGGCCGTCTTGGTGTAAAACCCTTTTTCCTTGAAATTTTCCACTTCCAGATATCAGAAGATAAGAAAGGAAGCATTTATCATCTTGGAAATCGTGCCCCATGTCTGCCTGCTGGGTGTGAGTCAGAAATGACTAGTGGTTTAAGGACTAAAATATGACAAATGCCCGACTGCCGAACAGCTGAGACCAGGAGAGAAGCAGGATTTAAACAAAAAGCCCTCCTCTTCCCCTCAAAAGGGGTTTGTCTCACAATTAATCAGGCAGGCAAGCGTCCGGGGCGGAGAGCAGCCTAATTGGAGTCGCATGGGTCCCCTTGGCAGGACTCAGCTGAGAGGTTAACAGGTGGTGTGCGCTGGGGACACGTTCAGAGGATGCCAGTTTCATAGCCACCTGAGCACGCATGGACGGAGGCCACAGAGCTGGGTGGTGCAGTGCGGGAGGCAGGGGGCAGGGGGTCCCTGTGTTCCCTGACTTCCTGGGGTGCCCCTGCTCGTTCCAGGGCTGTCCCTGAGGCTCCTGCCCCGGGGATGGAATCACCTGTATGCACCTACCTTAGACTGGCAAGCCAGGAACACACAGCCCATCTCTTGAGTGCTTGAGAAGAAGGCAAGACTGAAGGACTGTTTGCCAAGGAAATAATCAAATGAATGAATCCATGAACCCATGAACAAATGAAAGAATGAATGAATGAACGAGTGAAGGAATGAATGAACAACTCTGGCCCAGATCACCAGGAGCAGATAAAGGAAAGCCAGCAGGGAGCCACTGAGGTATATGGGTATTTATAATTCTCTGCCATCAGGAAACACACCTCCGCGAGCAGTCTACGAGGGTCAGGAGGGGGAAGCCCCCTGGGCATTCTGGGTGCTTCCAGGAACCACTGGTGGGAAGTGGGGATGTGGAGGAGAAACAGAAAGGGGGGATTGGCTGAGTCTCAAAGCCTCCTGTGAAAATTAACTGCGGTGAGAAAAGTGGGTTTCCACATTTAATTGCGTTTCTCTGTACCTGTGGGTCAGCCTTTTGTAAGAGCCTATTAATTCTGTGCTTTCTGGCGGCAGGAGCAGAGGGGCGGACGGGGCCACGTGGGTTTCCCTCCTCATTGGCTGCCTGTCCTCCCGCGAGGACGTTAGGTCAGGTCTCTCCTAGCACCACTGGGGATGCAGATGGCTCAGGGGGCTCTGGTGAGCGGTGGGAGCTGCTTTCAAATGAAAAGACGATTTATTACTGTGGCCCCAAATCCACCGAGCAGTGCGCCCNCTATTAATTCTGTGCTTTCTGGCGGCAGGAGCAGAGGGGCGGACGGGGCCACGTGGGTTTCCCTCCTCATTGACTGCCTGTCCTCCCGCGAGGATGTTAGGTCAGGTCTCTCCGAGCATGCTCAAAATACCTCCAGATTGAAGAGTTTTATAGTCAGCTTAATAATTTAAAAAAACCGAAACGGCGTGCACATCCGTTTGCAAAAATGGGGTCCATGACACTGTATGTTATGATTTTAATTAAGCTGAAAATACCCAGGCACCACTGGGGATGCAGATGGCTCAGGGGGCTCTGGTGAGCAGTGGGAGCTGCTTTCAAATGAAAAGACGATTTATTACTGTGGCCCCAAATCCACCGAGCAGTGCGCCTGTGTGCATTCGATAAACGGCCAGGTTTCGCCTTGCCCCCGCCCACCTGCAGCAG
Source organism: Ailuropoda melanoleuca (assembly GCF_002007445.2). Taxonomy (NCBI): domain Eukaryota; kingdom Metazoa; phylum Chordata; class Mammalia; order Carnivora; family Ursidae; genus Ailuropoda; species Ailuropoda melanoleuca. The sequence goes on from NC_048234.1 coordinate 1,081,885, forward strand.
AGAACCCCGCGGACTCTGTCCTGTGTTTCATTAGGACCCCCAGCGGGACGGAGACGGGGCGCTCAGAGGCCCAGGGCTGCTGGCGGGCGAGCAGCAGGGGAGACACCCCTGAACTTGCAAGGCCGTTTTCCCGCTCTCGAAGACTTCTGTGTTCTTTGCATGGTCTCCCCGCAGTGACCCTGAAGCAGCAGGAATGGGCTCTTCTGGGGTCTGGGGTCCGTCTCTGGCCGAAACTCTGGGCCTCGGCTTCATGCATGCGGTCCTTCCTTCTCTGAGCACGGACTTCCTCTGACTGCAGCTGCGAGCCCACGCTGGGTCCTGAGAGCGTATTGATGGCACAGGCTCGTGTCTGCTCTGCGGGGTGATGGCTGTGGGGCCGGCGGCATGGGCAGGAGTGGCTCCTCGGTGGCAGGGAGAACATGTGCGTTGAGCCTAGTCAGTAAAGAATATTCCACGTCCTGGCAGCTTCTGGGGTCCCTCTGACTTGCACACTCGGCGTCGGGGGGGACAGAGGGTAAGCCGGGACGCTCGGGAGGGCTGCAGACCCAGATCCCCGAGGCCTTTGGATCTCAATCTGGGAATTAGGGGATTTTTGCTGAGCATAATGAGGCGGCCACTGTCTACTGTGTAGTTTCAGGGTTTGGGGTGTTCTTCCTCATCTCGGGTTTTTTGCTATTATTTTTGTGGGGGACGTATATTGAGTGCGTGCACGGTATAAGTATTGCAAATGCTGAATTATTTCCCATTAGCACATCTTTCCTTTATTTTTTTTTNTTCCCATTAGCACATCTTTCCTTTAAAATACTCATTTTCTGAGTCTGTTAGCAAAATATTTACTAGGAAAGATTTAGGGAAAATACAAATGCACTAAATATTTTTGTTAAAAAGGCCTCATAGACTTTGCATTTTCTAAGTATAATTAATCACAGAGACCTCCTGTCGTACTCCACCCCCCTCTTCTGTCCTAGTCGTCCTGCAGCGGCAGGGACATCGCTCAGGCTGTGTTTCAGTGGCATCGCTGGGTCACAGCCCAGACAAGCACTTTAAAAAACAGAGTTTTTGTAGATATTGCCAAGTGACTTGGCAGTTACGACATCATTTTACCGAGAGGAGATGAGCCCGTCCATTCCCCTACATCCTTGTCAACCCTGAATGTTATCGACCTTTTCAATTCTGCTTGGGGGATGTACCAAGACTGTTTTGTTTGCATGTTTTTAATTATTAGGGAGCTAAATTGGCATCTTACAGCTGCTGTAGTTTTTTTTCTTTGGCTTTCTGTGGATCGATGGACGATTTATTGCCTCTGCCCCTTTGTATGCTTGTGTTTTGCTTACTGATTTCTACGAGCCCCTCGTATATCAGGCATGTTAACTTTTTTAAATTAATTCATGTATTAAACAAGCTTTAGCACTCCTGTACAGTATATAACAGACGTGATTTTTGCAGGAGAAATTAAAATTTGCATGTATTTATTTATGCAAGAAAATATTTACAGTCGATCAAGTAAAAAGTCATAGAAAAATAATTGTTCCAGCGTCATGCCAGATAGAGAAGCGATGTGCATAAGAGAAAAATGCATGAGAGGGGGAACATAGGACACACTATAGGCTAAAATGTAAGTAGTTGATTACAGCTGACTTCTGTTTGTGATGACAGTAATTTTTTACCCTATACAATGTATCTCAATGTATACATAATATACGCACCACATGTGTTTTGATCTATCCTAAGTGCTGCAAATATTTGCTTTCATCCTGGGGTTGGCCCTCGGATTTTATTTGAGGCTTTTGCTCTGTCAGAATTTAAATGTTCGTGTAGTTACGTGTATAAATCTCTGCCCTCACAGTTTTGAGGTTTTGGGTATCGCTTGGAAAGACATAGNTTATGGGATCGAGCCCCACATCAGGCTCCTCCGCTATGAGCCTGCTTCTTCCTCTCCCACTCCCCCTGCTTGTGTTCCCTCTCTCGCTGGCTGTCTCAATCTCTGTTGAATAAATAAATAAAATCTTTAAAAAAAAAAAAAAAAGAATTTAAATGTTCGTGTAGTTACGTGTATAAATCTCTGCCCTCACAGTTTTGAGGTTTTGGGTATCGCTTGGAAAGACATAGCCAACCCAAGATTATAAAATTATCCCCCTAAACTTTTTTTTAGTTCTATTGTGATTTGGGTCTTTTTTTTTTAATCCATTAGGGATTCATTTTTATGGAAGGTGTGAGATAAGGATCTAAAATTTATTTTCTTCTAAATACATCACAAATGGCCCAACACTGAGTTATGGAACTTATGATCCTTAACCTCTTTCATTATATGGAACATTTCTTTACAAATGCGACTCTGTTCCTAAATTCTCTATTCTGTTCCCTTGATTTGTTGGTTCATTTGTGCGCTAATGTGTTTTAATTATTTCTGGAGCTTCATACCACAGTTCTAAAGAGCCAGGNCTTTTTTTTTTAATCCATTAGGGATTCATTTTTATGGAAGGTGTGAGATAAGGATCTAAAATTTATTTTCTTCTAAATACATCACAAATGGCCCAACACTGAGTTATGGAACTTATGATCCTTAACCTCTTTCATTATATGGAACATTTCTTTACAAATGCGACTCTGTTCCTAAATTCTCTATTCTGTTCCCTTGATTTGTTGGTTCATTTGTGCGCTAATGTGTTTTAATTATTTCTGGAGCTTCATACCACAGTTCTAAAGAGCCAGGGTTATGACACTTCCCTGCATCGAAAAATTGGTGGAAAATAATGAAGGGGGAAAGTAAGAGACAGATAAGCAGAAAGTCCTCGCAAGTAGCCACCTGGGGACGGAGCATACAGTGGCTCTGACACACAGCCGGTGTTATACAGTCTTTTTGTGTGTATCATTTATTTCATTTTAACAGAGAAGAATGAGGGAGTGTTCCTCGTCCAAGATGGGGGACTAAGGCACTGCTAAACCCCCTACTTTCTGCTCCAGACTCCAGGGTAGAGGGGAAACATACGTGCACACCCAAAAATAAAAGAGAGATTTCTGAAGTTCTTAGGGCAAGACTCTTCAAGGAAGCACGGGAATGCAAGGAGCCTGGAGGATGTGAGTGGACGCAAAAGCCACTCAGCCCGCCCTGGCTTGGAAGCCAAGGATGGAAGCCCACCTTCTGTGCACCTGCTCGCACCTGCCCCGGAGGACAGGCCCAGAGGATGGGGGCCCACCTCCCTCGCACCCGATCGCACCTGCCCGGGAGGACAGGCCCAGAGGAGGGCAGAGGCTGCTGAGAGGCCTCAGCGCAGGACCCAGCCGGGGAGCTCGAAACCAGGAGGCCCAAGGCTGCTGACAAAAGTTACCACCACACCGATGGTCATAACAAGCTCAGCAATAGGCTTAAATGGGTCAAGAAGGAAAGCAGAACCGGAACACAAGGAATAAAGCAATGAGGTAAAAAGGAGGAGGTTATCAAGAGGAGCCATTTGGACCCAGAGAGAAAACAGAGAGGTCCTGAAACCATAAAACTCAGCAGAGAAACTGACCGGGACACTGGGTGCGGTGGAACAGAGGGACGGGGAGCACAGGGATCAGACGACACAGCCGGACAGAGCTGGGAAAATGAAAAACACTCAAGAAAAGCAGGTGGACATGGAGAGCGATCCCAAAGCTCGGGCACAGGTCCAGTGAGGCCCCAAAAGACCAGCAGACGCGCGGGACAGTCGGCGCTTGAAGATGTAATAGCCGAGAATTTCCCAGAACTTCGAGAAGCCCCCGGTCCCTGGATCGGAACGTTGCACCAAGTGTCGAGCGGGACATAGGAAAACTCCATGCCTCATTCGTGACGGTGAAACCGACGACACACGGGGTGATGGAGAGACCCCAGCACGGGGCCAGCCTCAGCACCCCACCTGCTACCGCTGTGAGCTGGAGCTCGTCACTCCGCGAAAGCTGGGCGCTGCCAGCGCCTCCCCGATCAAATGGCTGAATCCACGCGAAGCCCTGGGGGGCAAATCTGGACACATTGCAAGATGCTGAGAACTGTTTGCTTTATGAACTGCATTTCTTTCTCCTGTNGCCTCATAGACTTTGCATTTTCTAAGTATAATTAATCACAGAGACCTCCTGTCGTACTCCACCCCCCTCTTCTGTCCTAGTCGTCCTGCAGCGGCAGGGACATCGCTCAGGCTGTGTTTCAGTGGCATCGCTGGGTCACAGCCCAGACAAGCACTTTAAAAAACAGAGTTTTTGTAGATATTGCCAAGTGACTTGGCAGTTACGACATCATTTTACCGAGAGGAGATGAGCCCGTCCATTCCCCTACATCCTTGTCAACCCTGAATGTTATCGACCTTTTCAATTCTGCTTGGGGGATGTACCAAGACTGTTTTGTTTGCATGTTTTTAATTATTAGGGAGCTAAATTGGCATCTTACAGCTGCTGTAGTTTTTTTTCTTTGGCTTTCTGTGGATCGATGGACGATTTATTGCCTCTGCCCCTTTGTATGCTTGTGTTTTGCTTACTGATTTCTACGAGCCCCTCGTATATCAGGCATGTTAACTTTTTTAAATTAATTCATGTATTAAACAAGCTTTAGCACTCCTGTACAGTATATAACAGACGTGATTTTTGCAGGAGAAATTAAAATTTGCATGTATTTATTTATGCAAGAAAATATTTACAGTCGATCAAGTAAAAAGTCATAGAAAAATAATTGTTCCAGCGTCATGCCAGATAGAGAAGCGATGTGCATAAGAGAAAAATGCATGAGAGGGGGAACATAGGACACACTATAGGCTAAAATGTAAGTAGTTGATTACAGCTGACTTCTGTTTGTGATGACAGTAATTTTTTACCCTATACAATGTATCTCAATGTATACATAATATACGCACCACGTGTGTTTTGATCTATCCTAAGTGCTGCAAATATTTGCTTTCATCCTGGGGTTGGCCCTCGGATTTTATTTGAGGCTTTTGCTCTGTCAGAATTTAAATGTTCGTGTAGTTACGTGTATAAATCTCTGCCCTCACAGTTTTGAGGTTTTGGGTATCGCTTGGAAAGACATAGCCAACCTAAGATTATAAAATTATCCCCCTAAACTTTTTTTTAGTTCTATTGTGATTTGGGTCTTTTTTTTTTAATCCATTAGGGATTCATTTTTATGGAAGGTGTGAGATAAGGATCTAAAATTTATTTTCTTCTAAATACATCACAAATGGCCCAACACTGAGTTATGGAACTTATGATCCTTAACCTCTTTCATTATATGGAACATTTCTTTACAAATGCGACTCTGTTCCTAAATTCTCTATTCTGTTCCCTTGATTTGTTGGTTCATTTGTGCGCTAATGTGTTTTAATTATTTCTGGAGCTTCATACCACAGTTCTAAAGAGCCAGGGTTATGACACTTCCCTGCATCGAAAAATTGGTGGAAAATAATGAAGGGGGAAAGTAAGAGACAGATAAGCAGAAAGTCCTCGCAAGTAGCCACCTGGGGACGGAGCATACAGTGGCTCTGACACACAGCCGGTGTTATACAGTCTTTTTGTGTGTATCATTTATTTCATTTTAACAGAGAAGAATGAGGGAGTGTTCCTCGTCCAAGATGGGGGACTAAGGCACTGCTAAACCCCCTACTTTCTGCTCCAGACTCCAGGGTAGAGGGGAAACATACGTGCACACCCAAAAATAAAAGAGAGATTTCTGAAGTTCTTAGGGCAAGACTCTTCAAGGAAGCACGGGAATGCAAGGAGCCTGGAGGATGTGAGTGGACGCAAAAGCCACTCAGCCCGCCCCGGCTTGGAAGCCAAGGATGGAAGCCCACCTTCTGTGCGCCTGCTCGCACCTGCCCCGGAGGACAGGCCCAGACGATGAGGGCCCACCTCCCTCGCACCCGATCGCACCTGCCCGGGAGGACAGGCCCAGAGGATGGGGGCCCACCTCCCTCGCACCCGATCGCACCTGCCCGGGAGGACAGGCCCAGAGGAGGGCAGAGGCTGCTGAGAGGCCTCAGCGCAGGACCCAGCCGGGGAGCTCGAAACCAGGAGGCCCAAGGCTGCTGACAAAAGTTGCCACCACACCGATGGTCATAACAAGCTCAGCAATAGGCTTAAATGGGTCAAGAAGGAAAGCAGAACCGGGACACAAGGAATAAAGCAATGAGGTAAAAAGGAGGAGGTTATCAAGAGGAGCCATTTGGACCCAGAGAGAAAACAGAGAGGTCCTGAAACCATAAAACTCAGCAGAGAAACTGACCGGGACACTGGGCGCGGTGGAACAGAGGGACGGGGAGCACAGGGATCAGACGACACAGCCGGACAGAGCTGGGAAAATGAAAAACACTCAAGAAAAGCAGGTGGACATGGAGAGCGATCCCAAAGCTCGGGCACAGGTCCAGTGAGGCCCCAAAAGACCGGCAGACGCGCGGGACAGTCGGCGCTTGAAGATGTAATAGCCGAGAATTTCCCAGAACTTCGAGAAGCCCCCGGTCCCTGGATCGGAACGTTGCACCAAGTGTGGAGCGGGACATAGGAAAACTCCATGCCTCATTCGTGACGGTGAAACCGACGACACACGGGGTGATGGAGAGACCCCAGCACGGGGCCAGCCTCAGCACCCCACCTGCTACCGCTGTGAGCTGGAGCTCGTCACTCCGCGAAAGCTGGGCGCTGCCAGCGCCTCCCCGATCAAATGGCTGAATCCACGCGAAGCCCTGGGGGGCAAATCTGGACACATTGCAAGATGCTGAGAACTGTTTGCTTTATGAACTGCATTTCTTTCTCCTGTTTTTAAGACATTTCTCCCAGGCAACACAGGATCGTGGGACCTAGTCTGATCCACGCCTGCTGAGGGATGTCTTCTCTGCGGAAACAGGAGAGGACTCACACGTTGGGGGGTGTGCACATGTCCGAATCCTCCTTTCATCCTTGTGACACCTCGAGATCCTCCTTTCATCCTTGTGACACCTCGAGATGGGTCACAGTGGCATCATCGTTCAGAAAGTGAGCGCCCACGCACACGCTGTGAAGCTGGCGGCTTTGCCCACGGTCCCTGAGCGGACCCAGACACCTGACCCCAACACCCACGCTCTTGGTAGCCCCATGGGAAGACAGACCTGGGGGGGAAGCTGGGATCCTGGCCCTGAATCTGTCCCGGGGCTTCTGCCTTGGGACAGAGCCTCCGCTGGGCTCAGAAAACAGGAGGAAAGGCAGCCCTCGTGATTTCTTACGACAGCTTCAATAACCGACATGACATTGCGAAGGACACGCCAGTGTTTGTAATTTCCCCTGACAAGTCATTAAGTATTTATAGAAACATTTTCTCCTGGCCCCGCTTAAGGAAAGTGCTGTATCTAATTTCCTCCAGAGACCTGTGCTGGGCCAAATCAGAAAGATCATCTGTCATCATAAATAGCAATAAATACTCACCCTGAAAGAGTTGCGTATTCAGCAAAGTCGCTAGGATATTAACGGGTTTTCCTTTGTCACACCTTTGTGGGGATAAGTCCTGGGGGGGGTGCCTTGAGTTTGGGGGGCAGGGTGCTGAGTTCCCACATTCCCGAGATGGGGGGAGCTCCAGGCTGGGGTGGTGCACCCAGAGCTCAGGGCACAGACATGGGATCAGCCCGGGGAAACCACAGACAAC
>NC_048234.1:1092912-1105372 GCF_002007445.2 Ailuropoda melanoleuca
GTTATGACACTTCCCTGCATCGAAAAATTGGTGGAAAATAATGAAGGGGGAAAGTAAGAGACAGATAAGCAGAAATTCCTCGCAAGTAGCCACCTGGGGACGGAGCATACAGTGGCTCTGACACACAGCCGGTGTTATACAGTCTTTTTGTGTGTATCATTTATTTCGTTTTAACAGAGAAGAATGAGGGAGTGTTCCTCGTCCAAGATGGGGGACTAAGGCACTGCTAAACCCCCTACTTTCTGCTCCAGACTCCAGGGTAGAGGGGAAACATACGTGCACACCCAAAAATAAAAGAGAGATTTCTGAAGTTCTTAGGGCAAGACTCTTCAAGGAAGCACGGGAATGCAAGGAGCCTGGAGGATGTGAGTGGACGCAAAAGCCACTCAGCCCGCCCTGGCTTGGAAGCCAAGGATGGAAGCCCACCTTCTGTGCGCCTGCTCGCACCTGCCCCGGAGGACAGGCCCAGAGGATGGGGGGCCCACCTCCCTCGCACCCGATCGCACCTGCCCGGGAGGACAGGCCCAGAGGAGGGCAGAGGCTGCTGAGAGGCCTCAGCGCAGGACCCAGCCGGGGAGCTCGAAACCAGGAGGCCCAAGGCTGCTGACAAAAGTTGCCACCACACCGATGGTCATAACAAGCTCAGCAATAGGCTTAAATGGGTCAAGAAGGAAAGCAGAACCGGGACACAAGGAATAAAGCAATGAGGTAAAAAGGAGGAGGTTATCAAGAGGAGCCATTTGGACCCAGAGAGAAAACAGAGAGGTCCTGAAACCATAAAACTCAGCAGAGAAACTGACCGGGACACTGGGTGCGGTGGAACAGAGGGACGGGGAGCACAGGGATCAGACGACACAGCCGGACAGAGCTGGGAAAATGAAAAACACTCAAGAAAAGCAGGTGGACATGGAGAGCGATCCCAAAGCTCGGGCACAGGTCCAGTGAGGCCCCAAAAGACCAGCAGACGCGCGGGACAGTCGGCGCTTGAAGATGTAATAGCCGAGAATTTCCCAGAACTTCGAGAAGCCCCCGGTCCCTGGATCGGAACGTTGCACCAAGTGTCGAGCGGGACATAGGAAAACTCCATGCCTCATTCGTGACGGTGAAACCGACGACACACGGGGTGATGGAGAGACCCCAGCACGGGGCCAGCCTCAGCACCCCACCTGCTACCGCTGTGAGCTGGAGCTCGTCACTCCGCGAAAGCTGGGCGCTGCCAGCGCCTCCCCGATCAAATGGCTGAATCCACGCGAAGCCCTGGGGGGCAAATCTGGACACATTGCAAGATGCTGAGAACTGTTTGCTTTATGAACTGCATTTCTTTCTCCTGTTTTTAAGACATTTCTCCCAGGCAACACAGGATCGTGGGACCTAGTCTGATCCACGCCTGCTGAGGGATGTCTTCTCTGCGGAAACAGGAGAGGACTCACACGTTGGGGGGTGTGCACATGTCCGAATCCTCCTTTCATCCTTGTGACACCTCGAGATCCTCCTTTCATCCTTGTGACACCTCGAGATGGGTCACAGTGGCATCATCGTTCAGAAAGTGAGCGCCCACGCACACGCTGTGAAGCTGGCGGCTTTGCCCACGGTCCCTGAGCGGACCCAGACACCTGACCCCAACACCCACGCTCTTGGTAGCCCCATGGGAAGACAGACCTGGGGGGGAAGCTGGGATCCTGGCCCTGAATCTGTCCCAGGGCTTCTGCCTTGGGACAGAGCCTCCGCTGGGCTCAGAAAACAGGAGGAAAGGCAGCCCTCGTGATTTCTTACGACAGCTTCAATAACCGACATGACATTGCGAAGGACACGCCAGTGTTTGTAATTTCCCCTGACAAGTCATTAAGTATTTATAGAAACATTTTCTCCTGGCCCCGCTTAAGGAAAGTGCTGTATCTAATTTCCTCCAGAGACCTGTGCTGGGGCAAATCAGAAAGATCATCTGTCATCATAAATAGCAATAAATACTCACCCTGAAAGAGTTGCGTATTCAGCAAAGTCACTAGGATATTAACGGGTTTTCCTTTGTCACACCTTTGTGGGGATAAGTCCGGGGGGGGTGCCTTGAGTTTGGGGGGCAGGGTGCTGAGTTCCCACATTCCCGAGATGGGGGGAGCTCCAGGCTGGGGTGGTGCACCCAGAGCTCAGGGCACAGACATGGGATCAGCCCGGGGAAACCACAGACAACAGGATTGAGGTGTATTTCCAGGGGGCGGAGGGCTGCAAGGACCTCAAGATCCAAAGACTGCTGGCTCTGGGGCCTCATGATGGGATTAGTGCCCAACCAAAAAGAGACGCAGGAAAGCTTGTGTCCTCTCTCTGCTTCCCCCGCCTGAGCCCGCAGCAGGGAGACCGCCGATCTCAGCAGAACCCAGCCATGCTGGCTCTTGATCTCAGACCTCCCAGCCTCCAGATCCATGAGAAAGAAATTTGTATTTAAGCCCCTCAGTCTGTGGTGTTCTGTTCTAGCAACCTGAGCTGGCTGAGACATGTGGACAGATCACAGGAAGGAACAGAGTTGACACACAGTCCTGTGTCTATATGCCAATGTCATCTATCATGACGACGGTCATACTGGAAGTAGGAACTGTTCGAAGTGCTTTACTTTAAATATTGTAACGCATGCATTTATAATTAGGGATACAATACCATTTGTGATAAAGACAGCATTCAGAGTAGAAAGGACTAATCAATAGTTTCAAGAAAACCGTGTATCTGTGTGGAAAAAAATAAGTTAGGTGCACAACCTGTACCATCCAAGAAATAAAGTCCAGTTAGATTAGAAAGCTAAATGCAAGAAAGAAACAAAACAAAACAAAACAAAACAAAAACAAAGAAAGAAACAATAAAAGGTTTGGAATAAAACTATAAAGCAATTCTCATAATCTTACTCTTTGAAAGATTTTCCTAAAACGAGACACATAACCCAGAAGCCACTTAATAAAAGATTAACGTCTTTAATCTCATCAAATTTTTAAGCACTTTGTTGAGAAATGATGCCTTACATACAAAGTTAAATTCCAAGCAGCAAATCAGGAGCCGTTCCATGTAGCACATTGAACACGCTGAGAATTTATGGCCCAAAAACAACAGGATCTTACGCAAATCAATAGAAAAAAGACACACAACACAATAAAAATAAAATTGTATGAATAGGCAATTCACAGAAGAAAAATGCAAATGTCAATAAACACATGAGAGGATGCAAAGCTTCCGCTAGCAAACAGGGAAATGGAAATTAAAACAATAACGAGATACGATTTTGCCCCCATTATACTGGCAAAAATTACAACAATTGATAGTAGCAAACATCAGCAAGAAGAGGAGGAACAGCTGTTTTCAGGTACTTGCCGGAAACCGTGCGCACCTGTGAGATCAGTCGGAAGCCGTCAGGCGTCATCGGCCACGTCCGGACGTTGCGTTCCCTTCGCCCCAGCCGAAAGCGCTTCTGGAAACCCGCCGGGAGAAATGCCGGGTGCGCGCGCAAAGACACCCCTGCGCGGGTCGCGGGAGCCCGCCGTGTAACAGACTGCAGTGGGTGGGGAACCCACAAACGCACACCCGTGGGGCAGCGGCTAGAGAAATTTCCGAACGTGGGCGTTCTCTGCAGACGTTGAAATAAGGCGGAGACGCCCGTGAACGGACACAGAGGGATTCTCCCGACATCACGGACAGTAGCCACATTGAGCAATAGCGCGTCTCGTGTGATACCCGCTGTGTTCGCGTGCGCACACGAAGAGCGGACATCCAGGGGCCCGCGCGGTTCCTGCGGGAACGGAAGGGGAGTGATGGGCAGAGACGGGTGGCGTCCCCCCTGAGAGAAGAGTTTTGCTCAAGACGAAGACCGACCAGCACGCGCTGTGTGTTCGGCACCTTTGAGGCCGCGGAGACGCTTTCTGAGAGGTCGAGGGGAGGCAGGACCCGGGGCTGGAGCCCACTCGGGGTGACCGGCTCCTTGGGGGAGGACAAGCCCTGTCGCTGAGGGCATTCAGCTGACGTCCCCAGACGGAGATTCTCAGATCCGTGACCCGACGGCTGTGATTAACGAGTCATATCTGAAGATGGTTCCACATTCTCCATGGTGCCAATTTAACCCCCTTCTGGGAGGAAAGCGATTTCTTTTTTTTTCTTTTTTTTTTTAATGTTTTTTTTTATTATGTTAGTCACCATACAGTACATCCCTGGTTTTTGATGTAAAGTTCGATGCTTCATTAGTTGTGTGTAACACCCAGTGCACCATGCAATACGTGCCCTCCTTACTACCCATCACCAGTCTATCCCATTCCCCCACCCCCTCCCCTCTGAAGCCCTCAGTTCGTTTCTCAGAGTCCATAGGCTCTCATGGGAAAGCGATTTCTTGACGACGTGTGAAGTCTGGCTGCAGGGAAGCAGGTCCGTCCCCGCACGTTTGCACCTGCTGGCTCCCTGGGCACCCTCCACCAGTAAGCGACAAACCTTGACTTGTGTCTGGAAGTGTTCCTTTACCCCGGTTTCGCCCTGTACTGTTGAAATCTTATGAAAGTAAGAACATATTAGCATAATACCTATGAAATAGCTCATTATACAAATAAATGTCCCCAAAGTACAGCTTTCTGTTCCATAGCTTCCTCATTGGTGGATATTAAAGAACTCTCTCATCTGGAAGTTCAGAAAACATTTTGATGTTGAAAATGGGCTTTTGCATTCAAAAGGGCGTTCTGGGCCAGCTCACGGGCTCGTCAGCAGTCTTCCCGTGGATGAAAGCGAGTGAAGTCGGACGAGGAGGCGTGGAAATACATGTGTTTTCAGCTGTGCGGTGTAAACCCATATAGGGAAGGGCCATCACCAAGGCCAGATCCGCCCTCTAACGCACACCCCTCGAGACCCCGCACACGCAGACAGCCTCGTGGGGTCCCCAGCTGTCACCCGCTCACCACAGCCTGCAGACCGAGTCTCCTGGGTCGGGTGGGGGCTGCCCCCTTGCCCCCTCCCTCCCGGGGCTGTGCTTTAACACCCAGGCAGCTAAAGGTGCCGAGAGAAATCACTTTAAATGAACTGATTAATGGGCACCTGGGTGGCTTAGTTGGTGAAGCGTCTGCCTTTGGCTCGGGTCATGATCTCAGGGTCCTAGGATCGAGTCTTGCATCGGACTCTGCTCAGTGACGAGTCTGTTTCTCCCTCTCCCTCTTGGATCTCTCTTACTCTCTCTCAAATAAATAAAATCTTTTAAAAAAATAATAAATGAACTGATCGATTATGGTTTAAATTCAAGCCACGGACAAAATGCAAACAGGAACCAGGGGCGGAGGGACGGGAGCCCAGCTGAACATTGTTCTCTATGTTTTCTCCCTCTCAACCTCCTTCCACCCCCATTTCAGCCCATGAGGGCACCGCACTCTCCCTGGAAGAAAAAAGAAAGCCATCAACAGAGACTCCCTCCCCTGCCTCCCGCCTGCCTGCTGGGTGCCCACACAGGACCTTCATTCCTGTCCCATGAAGAATGAGGCCCTGTTCCTCCCAGAGGCCAGCGCCCCCGGACTCCGTCCTCCCCCACTGTCTCCAAGGGTTCGCTCCTTCCCTGCATTTCACAAACTAAACTCAGATCATTCCAATGCCTCTGCTTTCAAGCATCCATGCCTCCCCTGAAACTCAGAAGAGCATCCAAAGTCCTTTCTGTGGCTGGCTGGGCAGCAGGGTCCTGCCCCACCCAAGAACCCCCGCGGCTGAGACACGCAGTCCTAGCTCGCTGGCCGCGTACCCCTTCGAGGGACCAGGTCTCTCTGCTTCTCGCCTACGGGCCCCTCGACCCAGAGATCAAGCCAGCTGCAGCAGGTGCACCCATGCCCCCACGAGCAGCCCTTAACTGTGGGAGACAACCCCCACTCTTGTCTCCAAGTGGGACGTCGCTGGTCCTCAGAGGTCCCTACTGGCTGGAGTCCCAGGCGCCCACAGTGACCTCTTCATCAACACAAGCCTTGCTGGCTTTTCTGCCATCCCCTGCCTCAGTTTCTCTGCCTCTGAATGTTGCCTCCTGAGGTCACCTCCCACATAAACTACCAGCAGCCAAGTCCCGGTCATAAGGCCAGGAGTGCCCTCCTCACAATCGGACAAGATCTGTGTTCTCTTGTATGGTTTCTGCCTGTCCCCACCTCACTGGTCTCGTCTCTGCGTCGTCACCGCCTGCACGTCCCTGGTACTCAGAGCACAGTGAGCCAGCCGACCACACACACTCCAGCACACTTCACAGACACACAGGTGCCCACACGCACTGGCCCGAGCGTGGCCCGAGCTCTGCAGAACCAGGAACCCAAGCCCCAGGATGCCACGTCACCGTTTCTAGAAGTGCTGACAGCTTCCCAGACCCCTCCTTCTCCAGGGGCCGTGCTCCCCCTGGATACACTCTAGTCTTGGAGAGGGGCAGGACACTTACTTGAGTATCACTAGAACATGCCCCGTCCCCTGGTCCTGTGCACAAAGATACTCCTGGTATTGAAATATAGTAATTCAAGTAAAGCATTTCCCATAGTGCACATAGAAGAGTGATAGTGATAGTGATGGTGACGGTGGTGATGGTGGTGATGACGGTGATGATGGTGATGGTGGTGGTGATGGTGATGATGGTGATGGTGATGATGGTGATGATGGTGATGGTGATGATGGTGACGGTGGTGATGGTGGTGATGGTGGTGATGGTGACAGTGATGGTGATGGTGGTGATGGTGGTGGTGATAATGGTGGTGACAGAGACGGTGATGGTGATGATGGTGGTGGCGGTAGTGGTGGTGGTAAAGGTGAAGAATGACCTAAATTCTACATTTATGTTGTCTTTGGAAAGGAGAAGCACTTTCGTCTACTGACAGATTTTGACCTGACACATCAGTGAGTCGGATATCAAATGTCTCTCACTGAAGCTGGTTCTGGTGTGAAACTGTCCCCCAAGAGCCAGCAAACCAGCTGCTTTACGGCCCAGATCCGGGCATCGACCCCCGGCCCCATGGATACTTCCACAGAGTAAGCCCTGCAGAAAGGCCTGGGGAGCCAGCAGTGGGAAGGGCCTGTGGGATCCTCTGTTCAATCAAACGTAAGTGCCGGATGCTTTGTTCTGAGGAATTAATCAGAGAAGCAATGATCTGGAGAGGGCACTTGGGGAAGGAGGGAAGCCTGATGCATATTAACCAGCCTTGCGCGTGAAGCCCGGGCAGGGCCTGAAAGCCCCCCCAACACACAGCCCTGGGTTCCTCCCCTTGCCCCCACGGCTGGCTTTCCCCGGCGCGGACAGCAGGCCCCACAAGACGGTAACCACGGTAGCAAACAGCCGCAGCTCCCGCTCACAGAGCGCTTGCTGTGTGCCAGGCCCTGGTAACACCTGAGCTCGGTGTCTCAGTCACCCAATCCCCCAGAGCAGCCTTTGAGATAGGGACTGTCCTTGCTCCCATTTTGCCCAGAGAGGCCCAGAAACCTGACCAGGGCCACAGAGCTGAGGGTGGGGTCGGGACTGAGGCCAGACGGTGCGATCCCTGAGCACGGCCCTTACTCACAGGCCCTGCACTGTAGCAAACAGCCCAGGATACCATTCCCTATAACTGCCTACTTAGTAGAATAACCACTATAGTAAGAAGTGATTGTCCCAGGGAATGCCAGTTGCTGCTCTCCCCTCTTGCTTAATCAAACTCTAAATTTATGTTACCTTTTACAAAGGAGCACCCGTGGCTTTTCTTCCCCGAACTTCTCGAAGGTGAGGGGAGACCTCAGGCCTCGCACTTCCTCTCTGGATGTGGGAAGAGATGCTTGAGCCCCTTCTCATGCACTGGCAATGGCTCCCAGCCTCCCTGCCTCCGGAACCCTGCTCCCTGCAACATTCCTTCCCAACGGCAGGACCAGGGAAGAGCCCAGACCAGACCCCAGCCACCCTTGCTCTCCCGGGCAGGTCTGCAAGGGATCTCCTGTCTGACCCATTTGACACCCTCACACACCTGTCCCAGGAACAGCCTCCAAAAGAAAGCTGCTCGTGTTTTCTCTGAATAACGGAAAGCATTTGGACAGAACTGATCATATAGCGGTTTCTCTGGAAACATAGGCAACCCACATGGATCGTGGAGGCCACCCCCAAGGTTCATGCTTGGCCTCCTGGAGCCTGGTTTCTGCCCTGTGGAGGGTAGTTGCATTCGATCCACTTGTTAAATACACATTTTAAAGTCAAGGTACTAGAGACACAGACTTTCCAAAATCCAGGCGACTAAGAAGGGCTTCGGCTGAGAAGCACCCCCACCTTCTCCCGCCGCCCGGGGCGCACTGCAGAGACTCAGGAATATGCCTTCGTTGAGATTTTAGTGTTTCTGTCTTCTCAGAGCCGATGGGGTAGAGACGAGAGCTCTTCCTCACTCACTTCCTCCAACGTCTACGCATGACACGAGCTGCTTACTGGGGCCAGGGGCACAGACAGAACACGGTTCGAGCTAAGACGATGCCACCTTGAAATCGTCTCTCTCTAGGGGGCAGGGGAGCTGGACATTAAACCAGGCATTTATATGCTGAAAGAAGGAACTCATTGGACAAATAAAAATACAGGTGAGCGTTTCAGAAATCCAGGGAAAAGTCCGTCCAGGGGCCCAGGGCGGGAGTCGGGGAGGGGGCAGGGCAGCTGGTTAGCTGCATCTCCACCAAGACAGGAAGCACAGCAGGGACAGAAACGAGCAAGCTCCTGAAGGCAGGAGCTGCTGGGTGTCGAGGAGAATGCGGGGGTCCAGACCAGGAAGAGCCAGAAACTCCGTGGCCTTCATCCTGTGGGCCCCGGGAGCCCCGTTTCAAGGGGCCTCAGTTTACTTGTCTGTGGGACATCAGAATTACATGAGGTAACGCGAGGCCTGGAAAATAGGGAGCTCAGTACATCTTAGCTAATAATAGCACCCCATCTCCTTCCACCCTGGGCGCCCCCTCACCCCAGACAGTCCTAACCACTGTCTCCTCCATGTGCGTATCGAACCCCCAGTGCTGGGAAGTCCTGCGGTGTGACCTTCTCTGATCAACAACGGGATGCCTCACCCATGGCCTCAAGATTCCTCCCGGGAGCTCGTCTAGGGTCTGCTGACATGCCTCCAGTGACGGGGATCTCACCACCATTCCTGGCACCGCCTTTCATCAGTGAGTAGCTCCGGTCGAGATGAATCCTTCAGGATGAGCTGAAATCCATCCTTCTTGGGAAGGGTTAATGAGACAGTCACTGGGCCCCCATGTCTGGGCCTCCACCTTCCACGCTGCCTGAAGTATTAATTCCATTATCAAACAGTCGGCCCTGGGGAATGAACTTTCAAAGGCTTAAAGCAAGGTAGGTTAATTAAAATCTTTGATCGAAGCCCCATAAACAGCATAAAACTTCTCTCTCTTAATTATCCTGGACGGTCTCACAAGCACCAAAGCCAGAGGAGGCAATGAACAGGTTGGGAGGTAGGGTGGGAGGTGAGGGGCCCGGAGGAGGATACCGAGAAAGCAGCAGCCAGCGGGATGGAAGCCGCCACGTCAGCGCGCCCATCAGCTCAGCAAGGGGGGGGCAGGGAGGCAAGAGACCAACCCCCTTGGGGCAGTTACTCGCCAGCACCTCCCATGTGGCCTGCGAGAGGCTGGGGCTCCAGCAGAAAGACCCCGACGTGTCCCTGAGGAGGGCCAGGCCCTCGTGGGGACACTGGGAGCGGATACTTACAACGCGATGGGACCAGCAGCCTCAGAATGGTGGAAGCACCCGGCCTGGGGAGACCACGGAATGCCTCCCAAGATGGCGCCTTGAGCCCAGACCCGAAGGATGAGTCAGAGACAGTCAGGAGAAGGCACGTTCTGGGCTGAGGGGCAAGGCCTGGAGGTGAGGACGGGCAGGGTTTGAAGGCTGGGTGGTAGAGTCCAGGGCGCCGGTGCCAGATGAGACCAGAGGGCCAGCAGGGGCCTGACTGCAAGGACGGCAGCTGAGGGTGGTGGGCCATCGTCGTGTGGGTGAGGTCGAGCTACACGAAGGGGGAATGGGCTGCGAGGGGCAAGCTGGGAGGCAGGAAGCCCAGGTTGCTGACTGCCCAAGTGAGAGAAGGTACTGCCCCATCTCAGGTTATGGCAGGGGAGGGAAGCAGATGGATTTGAGGGCTGCTGGGATGAGCCTGAAGAGTGCAGGGTGGCCAGGCTGATTGGGTGTCTGGGTGGGTGTCTGGGTGGGTGTCTGGGTGGGTGATGCCTGCTGAAGGTGAACGTAGGAGGGAGAGCACTGAGGCCTGGCGAGACCATGGAGTCCAGTTTGGACACTCTGAGTATGACGGGCCAGTGACCTAGTCACGGCCCCCAGCTAAACCCTCAGGGACTCTCCACGTGTCTCAGGATGAAGTCCGGGGTGTGGGGGGACCTCCGGGCCAAGCTGCACCCAACAAGTCCCCCCTCTCCCGGCCGCACCCTGTGCAACTCTCCTCCTGCCGGCCACCTCCACTTCTGTCCAGTGCCCGTGAGCCCCAGGCTCCTCCCTACCTCCGGGTCCCCGTTCCCGTGTCTGGAATACTCCTCCCCATGCCCCTCCATCATTCATTCCCGGTGTCACCACTGAAAAGCCTCCACGGCCCGCACCAGCAAGGACTAGAGAGACTTGAGCCCTGCTCCTCCCCAAGCCCAGATCCTGACACGGCAGCTCACGGGCGACCCAGGAGTGTGCATTTTCTGCAAGCGTGCCGGGTGGTCTGCAAGCTGCCAGGTGGTCTGCAAGCGCTGCTACGTCCCGCCTCCCCGGGCCCTCAGCCTCAACGGTCCGCAAGGCGTAAGGACACTGCCTGCACTACCCGCCCCACACACCCTCTGTTCCCCGTCAGTCATTAACATAACATATGTGGGTTGTAATAACAATTTTTAAAAGGAAAATTCATGCTTCTGTAACCTTTTATAAATGTAAATATGAGCATCCTTAGAAAACTGCTACTGTTTCCAAGTAGCCTCTCTTCACCCCTTCAGCCGAGTGGCTCCCCTTTAGCCTCTCGTGTACAGAAATTCGGGCGTGACAGTGTTGAAACATGTCTGACCCCGCGCCCCGGAAAACAGTGGCGGTGCAGGACCCCGCACCCCACCACCCTTTCTGTGTCGGGGACACAAATGGCTCCTGCAAAGCGGCCCTTTCCTCCTGTGACCGAGACAAGACTGGCAGGTGTCCCTCCTTGTCCACCTGTGAATTCTCATGATTTGTCTCATAAGTGATTAGCTGATTGGCTTGCCCTCCTGAAACAGCTGGACAGAGCGGCCGAGACCCCCCCCAAGTCCCAGTTGTGACACCCCCACCTACACTTGGCTCCTCCTCCCAACACAAGCCCAGGGCGAGACCTCCCGGAGGAGACGCACGCTCACCTCCAGCTGAAAGCTCTCCCGACTGCAGAAATAAAATCACTCTCCTTACATGTCTGGTTTTGTCTTTGACAAGCACCAGCACTGTGAGTATCTGTAATTTGGGCGGTTGACTGACGGCCATGCTCAGAACGGGGTCTGGGGACAAGGTTACCACGTGGCGTCCAGTCGGACCACCGGTCACTGTCCAGAAGAGAGGCTTTGGTGATGTGTGTCCTTCAGTGTCAACTTCCTGACCTTGAGGCATTTGCAGGTTTCGGTTCTGGTTTGCGGACACACGCTGCCGAGGCATTAGAACCACCTTGGTCTCACGACCGCCCCATCTAATTAATGTTTGATTCACCCCGTTCTGGTGAATGACACGCTTCCACCCCCCGCCTATGCTTGTCCTGTTCCCTCCATCTCAGGGAGGTAGGCTCGTCCCCTTCCCTGCAGTCCTGCTCACCTTTCTAGGAATGATTCACAGGCCTCCTCTTCCAAGAAGCCCTCCCAGCTGGTCCTCCATCTGAATGGTGGGGAGGGCTCCTTTCCCAGTGCTCAGCTGAAGAGCTGTAGCGATACTATTATCTCTACCACCTGTGCGAGACTCCAAGTAGGTGCTGGGGATGCTGGCAGCTGCTATCGCCTTGGCTTACCTCTGCCCACCCCCGCTGCCCAGCCAGGACCCTGAGGGAAGGCCTAAGGCCTCCATTGAAATGCCTCCCCCCCTGCTGTGAAGGAAAAATCAAAGTAGTTTCTATCAAACCTTGGTGGGTTGGGGTCTGCTCTGGGGAGACCCGGCTGTCCCGGGTTCTGAGCCTAAATGCAGAAAATCCTGGCCGGCAATCTTGCCCTGCGGGAGAGTGGCCAGCTTGTCCCCAACAGCTTCCCTCCTCGGAGGCCAATTTCTGATGGAAATGAGCTCCCTGCTTCAACGCATCTGTAAGCAGAGGGGAACGGTTGGCTTCATGACCTTGGGGGGAGAAAAGACAAATAAAGGAGTCTGGAGAGGTTTGTCAGAGACCCCAGGAAGCTGTGAAACATACATTGGGACATTTTGGTCCCTAAGAGGGAAAGCCTTTCCCGGGGAGCTGACTCAGGCCAAGTTAATGAGGACCTGCTCCACCTCCTGCCCGGGGGGGGGGGG
>NC_048234.1:1105457-1111146 GCF_002007445.2 Ailuropoda melanoleuca
GTGCGAGTCTTCCTCCCCACCCCTGCGGGAACCTTCTGCAGAGTCTCCATCTCCAGCCTGTCAAACCAGCTGAGGGGGGCTCTGTATCCAGCAGAGAGACGCAGGTGCAAGCCCAGTTGTTGACAAGTGATCTTGTCCCCCAGGTGCCAGGAACCCCTCCCCCTCCAAGGACAGGGAGGTTAAGCCGTTGATTGGCCCAGAGGTGGGGAAGGCCGTCGCAGCCTGGAACAGCGGTTCTCCATCCTGGTTACACATTAGAAGCACCTGGTGGGGGTGGAAGGGGGCTTCAAAATATACAGATGCTGGGACACCCCCTCAGGAGCTCTGAAATCTGGGGTGCTGCTCAAGAGTTTGGGTTTTTCAAAGCCCCTGGGTCACCCCAGTGAGCATCCAAGAACGGGAGCCGCCGGCTGAGAAAAAAACTTTGTTCGGATTTAACTTTCAAAAAAGAGCTTTTAAAGATCCCAGGTAGCGACAGTCAGAGCGTTTTGATTTGCAACAGAAACAGTTTTTCTCTTTCAGTGACACCAAGAAAGATGGAACACTGGAGGACCCGGGTCACGAAGCTGGAGGGTGTGGGACCGGAGGTGAGGGCAGTGTTCCTGCCCCGGAGGAAATTAAAGTCCTTCAGGAGAAGAGAGCAATCGGAAAGGAGATCAGGCCAGGGACATGCGGGTGAATCCCTGCGTCTTGGGTCTTGGGTCTGTTTCCCACCTGGAGCCCTGGTGGCCACCTGGAGGAGTGGGGGTGACATTGATGGGATAGAATGGTGGCAGGGAGAGCCTAGCCTCCTCCTCCTCCTCTCCCCTCCATGTGGCTCGGGGACTGTCCCAGACCTGCACCCGAAACCCGTGGGTGGCTTCAGTAGCTCCTGGTCCAACGGGGTGGGGTCTGGACGTGGGGGACGCCAGTGGCAGGTGCAAGGGTGCACCTGAAGACCAAGGTGCCTGCGGGTAGGGGTGAGGCCAGCCACCCTTCCCACAAAGGGACAGGACCGGAGGGGCAGAGGTGGGAAGGTTCAGCCAGAAATAACAGAGCCTTAAGTCACTTTGAATGAAAAGTTGGTTTGTTTCCGTCCAAGAGCCAGTGAAGCTTAGTTACCAAAAAAATGAACAAAGTTACATTTCTGCACTTTTGAGTGTGAGAGTAAATCTTCCACCTGCTGTGAGGTCTATTCAGAAAAGAGGAAATACACACCGCCAGTGAATAGGAAGAGACAGTCGGCCTCAGCAGTAATCCAAGACACACAGATCAGAACGCCCCTCACACAGCACGCGGGCCCCTCGCACGGGAGCTGGTTTAAAATCTAACCCGTAGGCAAAGGTAAAGAAGGCAGCCTCTGCCGTAGGAGAGGGGCGCCTGCGCGATGAGACTTGAAAGAACTACAGTACGGGCGCTTCCGTGCAGCGATTCTAGGAATTTACCCTTAGGGAATAATCCAGGGCTCACGGGAAGCTCTGAAAATAGGATTGTTTGTTAGAGATTTCACTACGATCCTGAAAAACTGGTATAAATACCCAACAATGTAGAACTGGACCAAAAAATACGCTGTATTATGAAATATTTCGTGAAAGGATATGAGCCAGTAAGACAAGTCTAGAAATATTTTTTAAAGCGTTATTTACTTTAGAGAGAAGGAACGGGGAGGGGCAGAGAGAGGATCTCAAGCAGACCCCCTGCTGAGCGTGGAGCCACGTGGGGCTCGATCTCACCACCCTGAGATCACGACCCCTGCCGAAATCAAGAGTCGGGTGCTTAACCAAGTGAGCCACCGAGGTGTCCTAGAAATACATTTAGTGACTTGGAAAGGTGTTCACAATACGTGTTCAGAAACAGGTTAAAAATAACATGTTAAGTGATTCCCAATCATGGTATGCACACGTAACACTGATATGTCATTCATATATATGAAATAATAGAAGCAATTACTGCCCTGTTAGACGTAGTGTGGGGTAAAGGCACGATTCCCCTGATCATATTTTTTTCTTAACCATTTTTCTGGTTTTCTACAGTAAACGTGTTATTTGTGATTTTGCGGAAAGACTTCCATTGCAGATGGTGCATCAAGTGTGCTCAGCGGGCAGCTGGCTTCCTCCTCTGCCTCTGCTCCTTCCCGCCCCCCTGCTTGCACGCTCCATCTCGCTCGAATAAATAGATATAATCTTACACACACACACACACAATGTCAGTGGGAGCAACTTGGAGGAAGTGAGACCCTGCAGGGAAAGCAGAACTTTATAAAGAGAAAAAAGTAGCGATGGTCGTAACAGGGAGGAGAGGGTTGCCGTCGAACAGGGACGGGACCAACAAAAATGAGACAGAGCTGTCGGGAAGTGAAATTACACAGAAATGGACAACTCAAGAGAGAGGAAAATAAAGGTCGGAGAACCCTGCTGCACGGCAGAACAGAAGACAAGGAGGTCGGAAAACACAAGGCATCCAAGGACTTGTCCGTAAGATCCAACACGCAAACAACAGGACGGAGAACTGAGAACGAAAATAATCACGGGAGGGAAAACTGAACGAGCCGTCAGCACCGCAGTCCAGCTGACAAGGGCCGCTGGGTGCCACACGGAGGTTCAGGGACCCTCACACTAAGGCTCGCGTCCCCCCCAGGCATCAGAGTGCTGGTTCTGCACTTTTCCAGAAGGTTCTGCACTTCCTAAAAGGATCGAGAAGCGGAGTGACCTTAACTTAGCAGCAGCACGGGGACTGAAACACAGCACAGCAACGCCCCGCATATTCTGAGGGAAGTAATTTCCAGCCTGGAAGTCCGCAGCCAGCCAAGGCACCAGTAAAGGTCAAATAAAGATATTTTCAGACGTGCAAGATGTCAAACCATGTCCCTCCCAGGCACCGTTTCTCAGGAGGGCCCTGGAGACGCGTCCAGCGAACGCGGGGAGCCAGCAGCACGAGGGGAACGCGGACAGAGCCGGGAGGGATGGACCGAAGGAGGGCTGTTTCCAGGAACGAGTGTCACGGGCCCGCTGGGCTCTTTAAATCACGTATCATTCTTAAAAGAAACAGAAACAAACTATTCATCGGTTGGCCTGGGCCGTCAGCGGAAGGATTTCCGGAGTCGCTTGCCTGTGACTCAGTTACTTCTCTAGGAGTCCCGGGAGACGGCCTCCTTCAGCTCTGGGCTCCTTGGGCACCCCGGTCGATCGTGAAACGACTCCGTCCTGGCAGCGAATAGATCAGGTCTCCACCATCTGCTCACGTGTTCCGTGGCGTGTGCGGGGGCCGTGGCGGCTTCCCGCCGGAGTGCGGGTGACACCTGCCAGCTTGGCCGCCGGGGGACATGGCAGCAAGCAAACGTTCCACCACTGTTGCGTTAGGGTTCCTTAGTCTTCAAATACCGCGGTGCCGTGCGGTTTGACTCAGGAAAAGAAGTGGCAATTTCCAGGCCCTTCCTGAAGGCATGTTTCCACAAGGAGTTAATGGCCTTAATTTAACGCTGCATCAACGAACGGGGCCGCTGAAGGAATTCCAGGCGGCTGCTCTGCCCCAGACCTGGACCTCGGCCACGCGGACCAAGCAGCCGGGCCCATCAGGCACAAAAGACGGGAAGAAATAAGCTTACACAGACAGAGCCGCTCAAGGGCACGTGCGTAGGAAGTGACAGAGCGAAGTGGGCATCCATTCGTGGGTGTCTGGGTGCCCTGAACTGACCCCATTGTAACTGGGCGTTTACGTGTGGAACAGGCTGAAGCGACGTGATTATGATTATAATGCTGCTACGTGGAGTCTGGAGCCTAAACTCCCCTCCCACTGGACGCCCGGCCGTTCTCAGGAAGACTTAGAAGAAACCTGGACCAGCCCTCTGGGGTAACGCGGCTGGCACCTCGATCTTGCCGAGGTTACTGTCCTACCCTGGTAGAGAGGTGGCCCCACGCGCTCAGTGACCTGTCCCCCTCTCCTGCCCTCCCCAGGTCTCGGTGGGTCTGCCAGGATGTGGGGAGTGACTGGGACCCCTCTCCTTCCCACTGGGCTAGGGAGTCTTTGCCTTCCCTTCTCTCTGGACCCAGGTAGGAGGGAAGTAAGGCTCGTCAGTCTGTCTTCTGTGTCAAGACCCACCTGTTTGAAGCAAAAGGGAGCTGCTGTTATTTCCAGCTCGGAACTAGCCATTTGGGTTGTAATCACCTAGTGCTCGCAGCGTCCGTGTTCTTGGCCCTTCCTAGACGCTGCTCCCCTTCCCTGTCCAAGAATCTGATTCGATTCAGCCACCTATCCCGTAGCCTTTTCCATGTGGCAGACTCTTTTCCAAGACCCTGGGAACAGACAGAAGAATCGGGCACTGCCCTCAACAGTAATTCACAGGCCAGCGGGAGGGCCAAGCACATGCATCCCGTCCCCAGAAGAAGTTGGACAGTGGTCAATATAAGAGCTCCAATGAAGCCCTCTGGAGAAGGGGACAGCTGGTCCCCCTGGGCTAGTCCCGGAGCATTTCAGAGAAAAACCAACATGAGATCGAGCTGGAAAGATGAGTAGGATAGCAACCAGGCCAAGGCGGGGCAGAAAGGCACACAGGGAATCAGGACAGGAGCTGTGACAGGGAGAGAGACACCTGCAGGGGACCCGTGTCTGGGGAAGAGTCGCACAAAGTCCAAGGGGCAGGGAGGGGATAGCGAGAGATGACACAGAGCCTCGAGTCCTCGGCAAGACTCAGGGCATTGCTCTCCAGGTGCTAGGGAGCCACGCACACCTTTGAGCAGGAGAGCAGCATGACCTGGTCTTCTTAGAAGAGCCCGCTGTGTCCCTTGAGAGGATGGCTTGTCGGGCACAGAACCAGATCAGCAACCTCAGGCAACATCTGCATAGTCTTGGGGGGTAACGACGTGTCTTGTGACACGGATTTACTCTCCCCACAAAGGGCACCTAAAACGTCTTCCAATACACGATCTTAGGAAACTCTGACGCTTTTGCGGGGGGCGGGGGGGCATCACTCATGGCTGAACCACAGCATCGGCCTCCCCAGGAAGAAGGACGGCACTGTGTTTTTTAAGATTTTATTTTTAAGTCATCTCTACACCCCAGCGTGGGGCTCAAACTCACAACCCTGAGAGCAAGAGTCGTGTGCCCCACCGACAGAGCTGGCCAAGAGCCCCTGTTCGGTTCTTTTTAAAAACCAACACATTCAGGGGGCACCTGGGTAGCGCAGTCGTTAAGCGTCTGCCTTCGGCTCAGGGCGTGATCCTGGCGTTCTGGGATCGAGCCCCACGTCAGGCTCCTCTGCTGGGAGCCTGCTTCTTCCTCTCCCACTCCCCCTGCCTGTGTTCCCTCTCTCGCTGGCTGTCTCTATCTCTGTCAAATGAATAAATAAAATCTTAAGAAAAAAAACACACATTCAGGTTGAAGATGGGGGGCTGAATATGTGGCCATATGCCTCCATCCTGCCCGATTTCATTAAAAAGACAGAAGAAAAATAAATACAAGAATAAGCCCATCACTGAGTTGGAAAACGATTGATAAAAAGTACTGGTTCTGACCTTACATGTTCAACAGCAGAAAGCCAAAATATACTTAAAAAAAAAACTAAAAAAAAAAATACAGTGATTTCATCACCTACTAACAAGCATTGTATTTTTACACAGACTGACCAGACCACAAAGAAAACGTCAGTAAAATTCAAAATAACTGGACATTTAACAGGGAATATAGTCTCGCCACAATAAAATGAGACAAAAAA
>NC_048234.1:1112383-1138222 GCF_002007445.2 Ailuropoda melanoleuca
AAAAAAAAATACAGTGATTTCATCACCTACTAACAAGCATTGTATTTTTACACAGACTGACCAGACCACAAAGAAAACGTCAGTAAAATTCAAAATAACTGGACATTTAACAGGGAATATAGTCTCGCCACAATAAAATGAGACAAAAAAACATTTAACAACGGAGAACTAGCAAAGAACTAATAACCACAGAAAGGGTTTCAAGAACTTTTCAACAAAATTCAAAAAACACACATCACTTACAGATTAAAGATATAAAATCCTGTGGAGTGAGGACCTGAGCACAACTTAGAGAAAACCTAATCACCAAAATATTTTATTATAAATGAGAAAGAAGGAAACAAATCAGCATTCAGTAAGTCAGATGGTACACTATGAGACCTGTTTTTTTTTTTAAGGTAGAATGAAAGATTTAATCTTGGCAGTTTAAAGTGAAAAAGAATGAGTTAGGGGAAAAAAGCCTATGGAACTGGGTAAACGAAAAAGTGGTCATTTAAAAATCCTGATTAATCGGACACAAACCTCTGGTAAGCCCGCAGAGAATAAAAAGGAGAAGACATGAATACCTCATTCTTTGAAAACATGAATGGAGATATAAAGGAGATTCCAGATGGCAGAATGAGTTTGCAGTGATGATTGTATAGAGAATAAGAATTTCAGGGGCGCCTGGGTGGCTCAGTCGGTTAAGTGTCCGACTCTTGGATTTTGGCTCAGGTCATGATCTCAGGGTCGTGAGACAGAAAGCCGCGTTGGGCTCCACACTCAGTAGGGAGCCTGCTTGAGATTCTCTCTCCCTTTGCCCCCCCCACTTGCAGAGCTCTAAATAAATACATAAGTTAATAAAATCTTTAAAAAAAAAAGAATTTCAAATGTGACTCGGGACAAGGAAAGAATCAGAGAACATCAGAGAAGCAAAGAAGCTAATTAGATTGCCCAAAAAAAAAAAAACAACCCACCATATAAAGGCACCCACGTCAAAGGCTTCATGGGGAATGTCTATTATGCATTCAAGGGATGAATGCGTCACATGTCATTGAAACTGCTCTGTGGCGTGAGAAAAAGTGGACAACCTCTGGCCTCATTCAAGGAGGTGAGCCAAATCCTGAAACGACAGTCTCCACGCACACGGTGTGGGCCCGGGCACACACACCAAGTTCCACAAGCAAACGCACTTATGAACACAGAGGCAGCAATTCCAACTAAAATATTAGCAAATTGAATTTAGTAGTGCATTAAGCGAAGACGTTAAGCATGTACGAGTAGGATTTATTCCACCAACATGAGGGCCGTTCGACACTAGCAAAAATAGTAGCGTGCTATGGTATAATAAGAAGCCATAAAGAAACCCGCGAAGGCATTTCTGCTTCCAGAAAGATGGAGTAGATATACTTTCGCCCGTTCCTCCCGCTAGGATGTTATGTGTAAGAGAACACAAGGAGAGTCGGGAAGAAGAAGACAAGCCGTCTTGGAACTTTGGGACCCAAGGGATAACACGGTGCTGAGGTCCCTGGGTTCTTGTGCCTCACGCGGAGCAGACGTGGAGCAGCGGAAGCCAGCCATCTAAACACCAATAGGGCGCAGGCGGGAAAGCCAACACGAGCTTGCTCTCTCGAGCCAAAGGACCAGAATAGGAGTGGCCTGGCGAAGCAGAGAACCTTTACATAATAACTGCTTTCCTCCCGCAGAACGCAGCATAAAAATACTGTCCCTCCCACCCCCACTCCACACACAGCTGAGGAGAGTCTAGACTTCACCCTCCAGCAATCCCTGGGCTCCCCGCCCAATAGGGTGATGTCCGAGGAGGCCGAGTGGAGAGCTGGGGCGTTCACCACCACCCGGAAGCAACAAGGACAGCCCTCTGGTGGCCCTGGAAGGAGGCACTTCCACTCCCTCCTCCCAGCCAGGGAGGTTTCAGTAGAAGCCTCATGGGGAACCAGAGGGCACACCCACCCCCCCCAGGGATGAAGAGGCCCCCCAACACCAGTGTCAGCAGAAGCCAGCCATGGAACCAGGACTTCTGTCCCCTCCTGGCAGGAACGAGGCAGGGCCCCCTCCCCCTGCTGGAGTGGGGTCAGAGGAATCCAAATAAAATCGAGGGTCAAAAAAAGACCCAGCGTCCATTACATCACATCCCAACAGTCCGGGCTTTGACCCAAAGTTAGTCGTCATACTAAGCAGGACGACCACAAACTGGGTGAAAACATATCATCAGCAGGTGGCGGGTTGAAGTCCCAACCCCAGGACATCAGAATGGGACCTGATTTGGAAATAGGATCGTTGCAGGTGTATTAGTTAAGGTGAGGTCATACTGGAGTAGAATGCACCCCCCACCGATTCAATATGACTGGTGTCCTTATAACAAGAGAAGAGACACAAGATGGACAGACAGAGAACGCCACTTAAAGATGGAGGCAGACACTGGTGATGTCATCTCCTAGCCAGTCTACAGCCTAACAGCTCTCACCGGAAGTTAGGAGAAAGATGTGGGGCAGATTCTTTCCCTAACCCTCCAGAAGGAACCTCAATTTTGGGCTTCCAGCTTCTAGAACTGCGGGAGAATAAATCTCTGTTGTGTTTAGCGTTCCGGGTTGTGGTGCTTTATCACAGATGTTCTGGGGAACGGATAAAGGTGTCAACACCGATCAACACAGATGCTAGAATCGTCTGATAAGGATTTTCTATCGACCATTATCAAAATAAAGCACTGAGCACTACAGACACGGTAGAAGCAAGCAAAAACAAAAAGTAGAAAATCCCAGCAAAGAAACAGAAGATATAAAGAGCCAAATGGAAATCTCAGAACTGAAAAACAGAGTGACCAAAATAAGACTCAGAGAGTGGGTTCGGAGGAGAAGGGGACCAAGGTGAGAACCGTGGGCTTGAATACAGAACAAGAGAAAGTACCCGATCTGAAGAACAGAGAGAAAACAGACTTAAAAGCAACTTCACAGAAACTCAGGAACCTGTAGAAATAATTACAAGCAAGGAACGAACATTGGTGTCATCAGAGTTCAGAACAGGATGAAGAAGGTGGGCTGACACGTTATTCCAGAAACAGCAGAAAGCTTTCCAAATTCAGCAAAAGACATACAGTTACAGATTCAAGAAGCTAGGTAAATTCCAGATAGCATGAAGCTAAGGAAATCCACGCAAAAGTAAGACTCAGAGAGTGGGTTCGGAGGAGGAGGGGACCAAGGAGAGGACCGTGGGCTTGAATACAGAACAAGAGAAAGTACCCGATCTGAAGAACAGAGAGAAAACAGACTTAAAAGCAACTTCACAGAAACTCAGGAACCTGTAGAAATAATTACAAGCAAGGAACGAACATTGGTGTCATCAGAGTTCAGAACAGGATGAAGAAGGTGGGCTGACACGTTATTCCAGAAACAGCGGAAAGCTTTCCAAATTCAGCAAAAGACATACAGTTACAGATTCAAGAAGCTAGGTAAATTCCAGATAGCATGAAGCTAAGGAAATCCACGCAAAGACACATTGTAGACAAGCTTCTAAAAATTAAAAACATTAAAAAACCTTGAAAGTAGCCAGACAGACGCTGGCGGACGTAGGCAAGTGCTGAATTGCCATATAGTGCACCTGAAACTAGCATAACGCTGTGTGGTAACCACGCTGGAATTTAAATAGAAACTTTAAAAGAAAAAGAAAAAGTAGCCAGCGAGACACAGCACCTCACCTAAAGGGAAAGACAGCTCTTCCACCAGGGACCCCGGAGGCCAGAGGCCAGAGGGAAGGTCTCGAATACCACCTCAGCCTACACTTCCACCAAGAAAAAGAACAGCAGGACAAACCCAAATCAGGTGGGAGGAAAGAAACAATGAATTCGAGAACAGAGATCGATGAATTGAAAACAGAAACACGGCAGAGAAAACCAATGACACAAAGAGGCGGGTCTTTGAAAAGCTCAATAAAATTGACAAGCCTCCAGCTTGTCAGCGGCAGAAAAATGGAGAAGATACAAATTAATGATGCGGATGTCCAACGAGGGAACACGGCGACCAACCGTGTCTGCATAAATGTGACCCCTGCACGGTTGTGGAAGGAGGGGACAGCTCGGGCAACGGCCTCGCAGCCCCAGAGCGCGTGCCTGGGAGAGACCACGGGTGCAGGCAGGCGAGGGGCACCCCCAGCTCCCTGCAGAGGGGACAGCCAAATGGTGAGGGGGCAGACGGGAGCACGTGATGGTTCAAGCATATGAAGCGTGTGCGTGCGTGTGAGCAGACGTGTGCATGCACACACGTGGGTGTGTGCGCGGGCACCTGTGGGGGTGGTGGGTAGGTTGGTGGGGAGAACGATGGTAAAGAGGTCTGACCCCGTCTACACCCAATGGGAGTCACTGAAACCTTTCAAGTGGGAGACTGACGTGGTCAAATCTATTTTAGAAAAATCGCTTGGAGAAAGAATGCCATGAACAGAGCATCTGGGGGCGCGGAGCTCCGGAGACCGTGCGTTCCTACGGGCATGTGAACGCACGAAGGCAGCTCCCAGAAGAGGGGCTGGAAGGCGGGGTCAGCAGAGCCTGACAAGGACCCGCTGCTCCATACAAATGTCCCCAGGGCTCCAGAGCAAGCCCACGGCATCCACAGAACCAGTGGACAAACAGGGCTCGCGGACTCCAAGCCTCCTGATTCACCGGGGCCAAGGTCAGCTCAGCACCTCCACCCTGCAGCCCTCCCGGATAGCCCCAATCCTGCGCTCCAGCCGCTCCCTCTGAACACCCAGCTGGGATCACAGACTTTCCCAGCACATCCGCTGCGCCCTGTCCACCCTCACAGGAGCTCCTCCCCAGCGGGGCTCCCATCTAGCCGCGTGTCTCCCAGCACAGCTGAACTGGGGCTCAAACCCCACCCCCCAGGTCTGAGGGTTCACGAACTGCTTGTTGACGGTCACTCAAGCAAATTGTCTGAGGTTTAATGGTCTCAAAATAGGAGAGGGCAGGTTTTCCCCTTCATTCCCCTCTTTTGCAGAAAATAAAATCAGGGTGCCAGGTCTGCTCTCCCAGTGTCAGAAGGGAAACCTTTCACTTCCTTCCAACACGTGGTGTTTTGCATATGGAGACAATGCCCCAAACCTGCCCCGATTCTCAGGACAGGGACCCAGCCCGGAGTTCGGTCCAAAGCAGAGAACACGGCCACGCAGAGCTGCGTGTGCTCCCACATGCGTGACAGAGCAGGGGCCCCCAGGGCATGGAGTGCCTCTCAGGGCTGGGACTGTGGGTAGATCAGGGCGCCTTTGGAAGCCAGAGTCACCACCAGATCAAGGCCAGGGGCAAGGCTCAGCCCAGGGCTTGGTGGGACTGCATGCCCCTCGCCGGGATCCCAAGATCCTTGTGTCCTTGGCCCCAGGATCCCACGGCGGGCTTCGGAGCCCGAGTCCAGAGCCCGGCCCTGGGCCAGTGAAGAGCACAGCAGCCCAGCCCAGCGCTGGGGCTGCCTCGGTCCAGGCCAGAGCCGCCCGGCAGGCACCCCCTTCTCCAGGAGTTTCGCATCCCACCTTGGCCCCTCCTCCTGGGGAGACCATCCAGGTGTGGGCTGGGGACTCCAGGGCTCACGCCAACCTCACAGGGACGTGGCATCCCTGGGGCCATCTGCCTCTCCCTCTGAGCACAGCTGCCTTTCACAACGAATCAATTACGGAAAAGACCGAAAAGACTACAGGGCCGGCTGGTTTTCACGTGAGGACTTCTGAAATCACCTGCCCAGGGTCCACGGGTGGGAGCCGGTGATCAGCGTGGTCCAGCCAGAGCAGAGCCCTGCCACCAATGTCCCAGAAGAGGCCTTCTGGTGGCCGGGACAGAGCTAGAGGGAGGGCGCGGGGAGGGGTGAGGGGAGCTGGGTGGAGGGCTTGGTCCCCAGGCAACGAGGGAAATGGGCCCCGGGTTTGATTCGAAGATGGAAGAAACCGCGGATGTTGTCTATGCTAGGTGTGCATTCCACACGCACACGCACACGCACGCGGCCCATGTGGCCCGCGGCCAGAGGCTCCCTGTGCTTCCACATTTTTAAAGAGTTGTTTTTAAAAGGAAGGGAGTGAGGATGGAAGGAAAGAAGGAAGGAAGGAAAGAAGGAAGGAAGGAGGGAAGGAAGGAAGGAGGGAGGGAGGAAAGAAAGAAGGAAATGTGTCCTCTTACGTGACCCCAAAGCCCAAAACCGTTAAGTGACTCTGGCCCTTTCCAGGAGTCTCCTGACCCCTAGTCTAGAGCAAAGAGCTGGAGTTTCTATCCCCGTCCACAGATCGAGGTGTGAAAAAACCCATAACGTAACTTCTTTTTGATTGAATTTCACGCTCCCTTTGAAGGTGGCACAGACCTGTCACGTCAGGGTCCCCTTCCTCTTGCCGGGGTTGCGGTTGGGGGACTGAGGCGGCTGGACACCACTGGCTGCTGCAGGCTCCCCCATCCACACAGGCGTCCCTCTGCCCGCGAGGGTCTCTCGCTGCTCGTGTCAGGCCCCGGCCCCCCGGGCACTCGTCTGACGACCCGGGAAGGTTCAGAGCCCTGGACCACACCAGAGCAAGTGTCTCTCCGCACCTGAGCCTGCTTTCTCCGGGCTTGCCCAGCGCCCTCCCTGCTCCAAATCCCACGGACCCCCCAGGACTCTCCCAGGAAGCAGGGACAGGGGCTCTCTAGCTGGGACTCACACACACCACATTCAGCGCTTCCCCCACCGTTTGGGGGTTTTCTGCTCCCGAAACCAGATGGCAGCTGCCCCTCTACACTCAGACATTTCTGTCTAAATGTCCAAAAGAGCTTCCGGTTCGAATAGCGTTATTTTTGGACCCCCCCAAAAAAAAAAATCCAGGCAGAGAATCCACGATGGTGTCTCTCTCACCGCAGATGCCTCCGCTCTGAGATGATGCCCACCGAACGATGGGGCCGCGTGGAGCAAGGGGAAGGTTCTCCGAGGAGGCCAAGGAAGGTCTGCAGCACCTCACCGCCGTCTTCCTGGCGTGCTGAGCTGCCTGTGTGTGAACCCATTTATTTACACGCGGGTGCACACCGTGGCGGCTCACGGGGATTCTCAGGGGACAACTGCTACATGATTTGCAGAAGTTCCCAAGCTGATCATGAATCTGCTCGTAACGTGCCATCGGCCACCGTGACAGTATTTACAGCATGGGGGAAACAGCAAACACCGCAGATCGGGGCGGCCCCACCCCCACCCCGGGGGCAGGTATCCCACGTCCACTGGCACACACCTGCTCCACTCGGCTGCGCTCCTAGATTCCAGGCGGGTTTTCCGCAGCGCGGTGTCACCGATGTCATCACGGCCAGGCGGGAAGGGGCTCCTGGACGCTGCCGGAGGCCTCCACCCGCTAGAAACCCTTGCTCTCCCCTTTCTCCAGACGCTGGTTTCCAGGGGGACAAAATCACCCCCAGTCGAGAACCTCCGTCCTAAACAGACTGGAAAGGTGGTGGTTTCGTGTGTCCTCTCTACGGGTGATCTGCTGTCCAAACAGCCAGCTGGCCAGACGCTGGGGCCAGCTCAGCACACACCCCTACCTGCCTCTCTCCTGCCTCCCTCCCCGTCCTCACCCCTGCTTCCTGAGGCCACACTTCCCAACGCCACGGAAGCTTCTGTCTTGGGCTCTGTTTCCCAGAGAAGCCAGGCTGATTGAATTCCATCCCCAAAACTTGAACTGAGAGACAGGGAGGAATGTGACCACATGGGGGTGAGGCTACCGCTGGGCCAGCCCGGGGGGCAAAGTCCAGGACGCAGGAGTGCCAGGGAATCTGCAAAGAGAAAGAATGGGATTGAAGCCCAGAGCAGCGTGCCTGCAGAGAGAGTGAGCACAAGAGTGGGACAGAACCGGGGCCCCTCCTACAGCCTCCCTGCAAACCCCCTCTCCCTGGGCTCACCCACGTAGATCCCCATTTCCTGCAACCAAAAAGCCCCGACTGAAACGTGGAAAGACCCTCATCTCCCACACATCTCATGCAAGGCCAATGGCAACCCAGTTCAAGGAGGAACATTTCGACAATGAGACTTATTCTCTGCTGGGATGGAGGCAATGAGCTTCTCCTGTCCCGCTGGGGTTATTCCAAAGGGGGTGGATGGCCAGCCTCTCGTCGGAAATACGGCAGATGAGATGATGACCTCGGCTTCCCTTCCCTCTCCCGGCTCTGAACTTCCGTGATCCCTGGACTTTGATCCAGAAAAGCTGGATTCTTTGTGCTAATTCTCTGGCCGGTTGGCTGTGTGCCCCTCCGCTAGGTCTTCTCTTCCTCATATGTATAGAAAGAGGTTTAATGTCATACTTGTGAAATATTTGAAAACCATGACATTCCCATGACAGATGTCAGAATTAGGAGCCCGAGTAATGCTAGCAGGTAAGAACATAACTCTACAAAGAACAAAGTAAAACCCTATATGTGGGTCCAGCAGTCGGCTGGGAGCCCAGGAGGCAAAGAACACAAGTCCTCATCCACAGGCATAGAAAAAAATGCAGAAAAAAATTAGTTAACTAATTTCATTGAATTAGCAGTGTGATATGGCTTGCAAGAAATGAATGCCATCTGCGCCATATCAATAAAAGCATAGTGGCCAGAATATGGTAGGTGGCCGTGTCACCGTCCTTTATGCTAGTCTCTCCTGGGGGACCGAGTCTCCCAAACTCACAAAGGGACATGACATGAGGTGGTTTAAGGTAAATGAAGGACCAGAATCCACTGCATTGGGAAACATCTGAAGGAGGTAGGAGGAATCCTCCTGCAAAAGGAAAGACAGAAGGGAATGGGAGCATCAACCTTGACGTGGGTCAGGGCAACAGGTTGAGCTGTGGGACTCCATTATCCAGACCCAGGTCAAAGAACCCCAGGGGGGGTGGAAGCTGCAGACAGACTGCTCCCACACCGTCTGGGTCTGTGCTGCCTTGGAGGGAAAGGGGCTGGGTGGGTCCTGCAGGCCTGGACAGAAGGACGGCCGTAATGGTAACAGCGGCCGCCTGTTGCGAGCTTTCTGCGTGCCGAGTCCTGCCATCAGTGCTCTACCGGCACTCCACCTTTGCAGAAACCCTGGGACGCAGGCACGACGGTCTCCACTGCATCCGGTGTCACCCAGCTGGTTGGTGGGAGATGACGGAAAAAGCCGCTATGCTCTGACTCCAAGGTACGGGCTTCACTGTGGCTGGACTTGGGAGAGGAACCGTAAAAAGACAGAAGCACCAGCTGAGAACGTACTAGTGACAGTGGCCAAGCTTGCTGGGTACACGGGATGGACCGGCGAGCCCAATTCTGGGACCACAGCGCGTCCCACGACGGCCCTTGGAGATGGTGACCTTCACGCCATCCACAGGAGGGGAAGCTAAAGCATGGAGAAGCTAAGGAACTTGTCCAAGGTCACTGGCTCTTACTCGCTACTCCGTCCTGCCGCCCACCCGAAGGAGGACTCAGGGGTCCTCTAGATCCCAGCTTGCTCCTCCCCACCTGGGAGCCTGAGCCACAGACAAGCCCCTTCCCCACCACACATTCTTGCCTAAGTCCCAAAGTGGCCGGAGGCTCTGTCCCGCCCGACAGCCACACATCCTCGGACACAGACGCCGGCCACCCCGCGGGCAGCTCCTCCCAGAGCCCCCGCCCCGGAAGCGCGGCTCTGCCTCTCCGCCCCTTCACTCCACACCTCCTACGAGGGCGGCTATTTTGGGTGAGAAATGGGGCAGGCAGGAAAAAATTTCATTGAAGCAATTAAAGAATCACTACATTTTTCATGATTAACTTCATGTTCGCAGATTAAATGCAAAAAGCTGTTAGCAGAGCATTTCCATTTCTGTACCTGACATGAGCAATGGGAATATTTGTTCTGCCCGGGAGGATTACACCTTCCATTAATCTCCGTTTTATTGAAAGTTTAAATAACAGACAGACACAATGTGATCAATTAGCAGTGTAATTCCAAGGAGACCTCATAGTAAAATTAAATCTCGAGCACATTCGCAGCAAAGACGTCTGCAAGTTCTCTCCAGCCCCCTTCCACTGCCGCAGTGTGTACATTTTAATTGAGAGTTTATTCTGCTCTGTGCCTCGTCTAGTAAATTTTAATTTAACATTGTAATGAGAAGGGTGTTTCTGAGCGGCTCTTCACAGACAAGTGGAGGAGGTCTTCACAAACGAGAACGAGTGAATTTGCGGCACTTTCCCGGCAGCTGTGGGAGGACAGGAGACCCCCCAACCCCCCACCCACCCCCCCAACCCTTCGGAGAGAATCCTCGGGCCTTGAGAGCCAGCCTAGGGAACGTTGGACATGTGTGGTGCCTGGGGTCCCAAGAGACTGGGATCTCAGGCCAGGCTACTCAAAGGAGCAACAGGAAAAACCAGAGGTGGGCATCTCCTCTCCCCAATCCCACCTCTGGTACCCCTCTAGCGCCTCCTGCTGGCACAACCCAAGGGGACGCCAACCGGCCAGGTGAGAATAGGGTTTGCAGAGTCTGGCCTGGCTTTGCGGAGCAGAGCAGGGAAGGGCAGGTCTGGAGGTGAGCGGTGGGAGCTCAGAAACCAGGATAATACTTTTGGGAACGTCACTCTGCCTCTCTGACCCTTAGCTTTTTCCGTTGTAACATGAGGACAACAATACCCCATTCTTGGGGTTGCAGTGAGAATCCCAGCCCGATGGGGGCTGGGAGGGGTTTAGAGGGTACCGTGCACAGGTGGGAAGGACTGATCTTTTCCACTGCCTCTGAGAAAAATCACAAGGGAGCTTTTCCAGGAAGGTGGAACCGTTTGTCTTGAAGGGTGACCTCAACCAAAAAAATGATTTCGTGGGGCGGAGGTCGCAGGAAGGCCTTGGCTGGGCCAGGAGGGGGTCTGAGGCTCAGGCTACAGGAGGACAAAGATGAGGGACGGAGCCTGCAAAGATGAGGACTGTCCCCAACGGCAGGACAAGGGCAGGGTGAGCACCAACCTGGTCTGTCTCATCAAAGCCAGCAGTGCGTCACCGCAAGGGTCCCCAGCCTTGAGGCTCAGCAACCCCCAGACTGCCTCTAACCTGCTCCCCACACACGCGTCCCAGGCTCAGAGGGCTCAGGAACGCTAGTGGCCACTGCTGGTGAGATACGGTATTGCAACCCAGCCCGAAGGGAAGGGAGAGCTCCTGCCACCTGCTACGGTGGAATCCGGAAGTCTCCGGAAGGGCGACCCCCTAACATTCAGGATTTAAGCTGTTTTGTGCAAATGGGAGGAAGGAGTCATAGCTTTGCC
Source organism: Ailuropoda melanoleuca (assembly GCF_002007445.2). Taxonomy (NCBI): domain Eukaryota; kingdom Metazoa; phylum Chordata; class Mammalia; order Carnivora; family Ursidae; genus Ailuropoda; species Ailuropoda melanoleuca. The sequence goes on from NC_048234.1 coordinate 1,123,590, forward strand.
TTCTGCTCCTCTCACTTCCACTCCAGCCCCGCTGCCTTCCCACACACCTCAGACACAGCGCAGAGGCTCCCCTGGCAGGTGTCCCTCCTGCTGTCCTCTCTGTCCCTGCTCCCTCTGTCCCTCCCTTTCCTTCTGTTCCTGCTGCCCCTTGTCCCTGCTGTCCCCCTGTCCCTGTCCCCTGCCTCTCTGTCCCGGCAGTTCCCTCTGTCCCAGCTGCCCCCTCTGTCCCTGCTGTCCCCGTCCCTGCTGCCCTCTCTGTCCCTGCTCCCTCTGTCTCCACTTCCTCTGTCCCTGCTGCCCCCTGTCCCTGCTTGCTTCATGGTCCCTGCTCAAATGTCACCTCCTCAGTGGAGGCTACCCTGACTTCCTCCGTAACGGCAACAGTTCCTGTCATGCTTGGCTGCTTTTCTTCATTGCACGTGTTACCTGCCATTCTATTCTCTATCTCTCCATGTTTTCCTTCTTTGTCTCCAGAATGTAAATCCCCGAGCGGAGGGGGGATGTCTTTACTGTTCTCTGTTCCATCTGCAGCACCTGTACAATATAATAGTCACTCAGAAATTATGTGTCACATTATTAGAGAAAAGAATGTGATGTGACTTAATGACAGTGCTTGGAAGGTTATTCCCACACCTCCAAGCAGATTCGCTGTGAGTGGTGCTGTGATGGCTTTTCTCAGCGGGGACTCCGCAAGGGTCCCCGTGAGGAAGGAGCTCACCATCTGGAAATCAGGAACGGGCCCTCCCCTGTCCTTCCTGAAATGCCCCCTCTGGTCTCTGTGCGCGAGTTGCGTCCCACAGCCCATAAGGGCCCCTCGTCTGCAGTGGGGTGTCGGAGAGGGGGTCTTGTGCACCCGTACGGCATAGGAGAGAGGCCATTTCCCTACCTGCCCCCATCCCCCCAGAAGCCAGCCACCCCCAGGGACAGTCCGGGGACATCTGGCCGCGCCCCATGCTCGTGACATTGTTACCCTCTCTCTGTGTGTGTCCACATGGAGAACATCTGTTAAATCCTCATGATGACTCATCTCCAACTTACTAACAGAAGATAACGCGGAGACGGGGTTCACCTGGCAGAAACTCGCTATGCCGCCACCTTGGCTGCAATGGAGCTCATTCTATAAGGAAAGCCATCAACCCTGAGCAACGGATTGGGGGGCAGCCCAGGCAGCTAACAATCAGGTATTTGGTAACTTGGTAACACAAGAGGTTTTTGCAACACTTAAGACGGAAGAGCCCCTGGAGGCCAGCAAGCCTCCCCCCTGAACACGGTGTTCACCAGCCACAAGAAAAATGCTGAAGTTTGCAGCACCTTCAATTAGAAACGGTGGTCAAAGCCAGCTTCCCCTGCCGGCGGGTCCTGGCGGGGTCTTCCCACGGCGCCCATGGCGGTGTCTGTGGCTGGACCTCATGCCCCAGTGGCCGGCGGGTAGGACGAGGGAAAGGATCGGGTCTCTTCACTCCTCCTCCTGTGGCTGCGGCCAGCGCACGCGGTCATGCCTCATGGGGGACGCACCGTCCACCCCGCCTCGCCCCAGGACTTCCTGGATCTTAGATTCCTTGGGTCTCCACCGAGAGCCTCCCAGAACTGTCACCCAGCGCAGGAGGGCACCCTCCCCGGGCCCCCCCACCGAGGCACCTGCCGGCCTCCTCCCACCTCGCAGGCAGGCCTCGCAGACCCGCCCGTTTCTCCACATCATTGGCCTTAATTGCTTGTATTGTGTTTCTGGCCTCGAGGGAAAGGTTTCCCACCATCAAAATGCCTCTCTCTCCAGGAGGGTGACTTTGCTCTGGGCCTTCCTCCCTCAAAAAGATCTTCAATGATCACAAGTCGGCCTTCCAGAAGTGGGGGCTGCACACAGCCCCCTCTTGGGATGTGCCCTGAAGACCCCACACAGCTGGCCCGGAGGCCTCTCCCTCCAGCCCCCTCCGCAAGCTTCTCGTGTCCCACAGCCTCCCCCTCACTCCCTCATTGTGCCAAGGATTTCCCCCAAGGTCAGAGCAAACCTCACCCAGCTCCCCCATGGGGGGAACAGAACCGCAGCCAGGATGACAAGGGTCAGGGAACGGGAGCCCAGCGTGAGTCAGGCCCCAGCGAGTCAGAGAATCCAGCCGAGATCTTGCGAAGGGAGACGCCCACGTGGAAGGGCGGCTTCCAGAACCATGGCCCGACCCATAGGGCAGCCACAGCCCAGCCACAGTCAGAGACATCACTATCCACAGACCTCACGGGGCAGAGAACGAAATGGGGTTACAGAAGCCCATCAGACAGAGCACAGAAGGACCCAGCAACTTCCAGGGAGGGTCTGAGGACCCCATCCTCACTCCCCATGCCCTGCAATCTTCTCTTGGTGCTTGCTGGCCAAACCCAACAGTTAACAAATCAGCAAGGAGCCCCCTAGCTTGTGTCCCCCATCTGGGTCAGCTTGCCAGGGCACAGAACGGGGCAGAGAAGGGCGGAGAACGGGTCTAGGGTGTAGGGCCGGGCACAGCGGTGGAAACCCAGGATAGTAAGCACAGGCAAGATCTGGTTATAAATACCTACTCTCTTGCCCCCGCCTCACCTTCCCTGAGACTTCGTGCCCCCCCCCACCATTGTGCCTTGTCCTGATTCTGCAGCCTTAGTCTGTCTGTCCCAGCTCAAGCCCGCAAGGCCACCAGCAAACCCGAGAATGCGGAATCCTCCTGTCCTCCCTCCTTCCTCTTACAAATTCTATTCTCTTGACAGATCCTCACACACTTTGCACCCGAGTCCTGGTCCACAGCAGCTTTGCAGAGCCCGGAGCCCCGTGGGTAATGCCAGCAAAGCAGCAGGAGGAATAGCACAGGGGAGCCTCTCCTAAAATCTGAGATCTCAGGGCCCCAGATGGGCACCAGGCCTCACAAAGTCCCCTCTGCCGTCAAGCCAGGGCCTTGAAGCACGGGCTTTCCCTAAGGGTTCTGGTTCTGGGATGACCACATGCTCCCCTCCAGTGGGCTGATCCCCAGCATGCTTCCATACAGCTCAAAGGAGCCTTCTTCTAAAACCTTGCAGAGCGAGGAGGCACGAAGCTAGAAGGAGCCGTCATGGCTCCCCCGGGGTAAGGGGGTTGGTGCCAAGCCCAGCACAACAGCCTTAAACACAGACATCCAGAAACATCCACCGAAGGAGCTGAGCTCTGCAGACACCCCAGGGGCGATGCCCCATCTTGCGTACGTGGGTCCCCCGCTGAACTCACTCCTCCCTCCTGCTTGCAAGGGGGCGCGCTCCTGCCGGCTGGAGTCCCGTGGGGTGCTTGCCTGGCGGGGTTGCCTATGAAAAATGAGCCTCTCTGTCCATCCTCCAAACCCACAGCCTTGCCTGACAGCTAACAAGCTCAGTGGCCAGGAAGTGCAACAGAGTGAAGGCCCAATTACGGCGGCGGAGAGCCTCCTACAAAGGGCTTAAATGCGCTAACAAGCCATTTTGGAAGGGCAGGGAGCCCCTAATGGCCTGCCTGCTGTCAGACGCAGCTCCAAGAGGCAGCCTGTGTGTCAGGAATCTGTCTTGTTCCTCAGTCTCGTCGACAAAAAAAAATAAAAGGGGAGGGGGCAAGGAAGCAATTTCTGCAAAGCACAGTTCTGGACGGCTTCTCGTCCCCACCCTCCAATCCCAAAGAATAAAGGACGTGCTTCCTCCCACCCAATGACCAGAAAACTCCTCTTCCCCAGCCCTGGGCTTCTCAAAGCGCAGCCTGTGGGTCTCGGGCACCACAGCGGGCACCCCACTGGCCTGGCACTGGCTTCAAAGGCAGATGTGTGAGCCCGTCCCAAGTTCCTGAATGAGAGTCTTGGAGCGGGCTGGGGGGCTGGATCCTGCAGTTGAACCGGCTTCCCTGGGGCATTCTCGGCACAGTCATGCACTCCCCGGCCCGTGCACCCAATCAGGAAGCAGGCAGCAAGCCGTTACTGTGCACCGGCACTGTGCTGGGGGCCAGCAAGAAGAGGTGCGCATAGGCACTCCCCTCTGCTCCCCCGGGGAGCTCCTGGGGCAGGCCCAGAGGAAGGACATCCACCGTGGGGTAGAGACCTCAGTGAGCATTACTCCCCCGCCCGGGGCTTGAAGGGTGAGGAGGCCGGTCTGGGCAAGGCGAGGCCCTTAGCCCAGTGTCTCCTGCTGAGGCCGCGGGGCCGCTGAGCCCTGACCCTTCCCCACTCAGGGGCAGGCAGGGAGGGGAGCCACGTGAGCCCTCTCCCCTTGTGTCACAGAAGGAAGAGGAAAGATGCAGGGTCCCCGGTGGGGCCGCACCAGGCCACCACTAGGAGGGCTTACTGGTGGGGAAAAGCAGAAGGTGCAGGACGGACGGCGGGCAGGGGCTCCTTCCGCTGAACACGCTCCCGCATTGTACTTAGATCCACAGAAGCATAAAACAGGCAATTTGGATTTGACCCCAGAGGTTCCTTCTCTGTGCTGGGAAGCTGCGTCTGGCCGGGCAGAAATAACAATCCTATAAATTTGCCTAACATTATATAGTTACACTTCATTTCCTTTGGCGGGTACCTGCAGTTGTAATCAGCGTCCACACTCACCCCTGTGATTGCCCGAGCTAATCCGCCGCGGGACGCGGCGTCGACCACGCATTCCGCCGCCCGGAGCTCTTCACCCTCTTCTGGAGTCAGCAAGGCCACGGCCCCTGGGTGTGAGGCTCGGGGGAGCAAGATCCTGGTCCTTCAGCAGGAGAACGAGCCGCCCGAGTAACCGCAGGGAGGCCGAGATAACGGGCCGTCCTCCCGAACAGCTCACGGCCGCAGGCTCCGCGGCGGACAACGGACCTGCCAGGAAGCGTCTCCACCGCAAACGCAGATGCCGCGTCCCGCGCAGGGCGAGCGGCACAGGAGGCCAGCTCGCCTGGGAAAGAGAAAAATGACTCGGACTGGACGAAAAAGGCCAAAGACCCCAACCTTGGCCATCGATCCTTTTGCACAAATGGAGACCCGGCCAGGCTCTGGGACCCAAAGGAGAGGGACGGGGGTGCTGGTGACAGGGGCTTCGGAACCACGTACTATGCGTCCCCGTGGAACTTGGGGCACATGGTGGGTTGGCGTCCGACTCGCGTCTGAAAACCCAAAGGGCAGAAGTTGGCCTTGGTGGCCTGTGGCCATACACCGCGCAGCAGACAGCTCATCATGGTCTTTGAGAAGCTTCCCCAAGAGGGCTGCTCAGAGGGACGAAAGGGCCCCGAAAGGCAGTCTGGTGGGGGAGAACATCACGGGGAACCAGAGGCCAAGGGAGCGCCGCCGTAACTGCCTCCCAGGGAGGGGCTGGTGAGGGAGTCCCCAGAGCTGGGAGGTGGAGATATGCGGAATCCTAGGTCCCCATGGCTCACTCCCTCGCTGTGGGCTGGCGCCCTCTCTCCCCGGCCACGCCTCGAGCTCAGCACAGTCAGCGTCATCTCCTGGGCTCCGCGCAGGGCAGTGACTCGCTGTGGCCGAAGTCTGCAGCCGGAGCAGGGCGGCAAATGCACCTGCATGGTTAGCACTGCGCCCCGACCCCCCAGGGACCCGCCACGGGAAGAACTTGCTCGGCCGTCCCCTGAACCCAGGCCTGGGCTCCGGGATGTCCATGGAGGAGCCGTGAACCAAACCCACAGCCTGGAGCTGACCCGCCAACCAAGCCCGGCCTCGATGAGCAGACCCGCGTGTAGACCCCGACCGTGAGAACACTGGCTTTAGGCCACTGAGTTTTGGCACCATTTGTCATGCGGTCATACCCCACAAAGGTTGATGGCACCAGAGGTCTGAGGTGTCTCAGAAGCACCCGGGAGAGGAAGGGTGGGCAGTGAACACACCAACACCAACGGGAATATCACCAGATGCCCCCACGATGCAGACCGCTCCTGCCCCCTGCCCTCCCGGTGGGCGGCCCTGCAGCCTCCCACCCCGCCCAGCCGGCCCCACAACCACGGAACCTCCCAATCCGTCGTCTCTCTGACAAAGCGCGCTGTCTGCCACCGATCTTGCTCCTGGAAGGGGTGCCGTCTAACATACCAAGGCATGGACGTGGCTTTGGAACTGCTCGGGAAATGAGGGACTGCAGGAAGGGGGTCTCTGTTCTACGATGGCAGACGGCGTAGCCGGCGGGGTCCTACCGTCCTGCGCTGACAGAGCTGTGAACAACGAGCTTGCCTGCTCCGCTGAGCTCTGCAAGCCCAGTGCTGGCCGGGTGGCCTGCTTTCCTCTTGCTGCTCATAGTGAAATGCAGGAGCCAAGAGAGAAGTCGAGGGAAGAGCTGGTGAGAGAAGTGATGGGGGAAATCTCAGCCTCCTCACATTTCTGTGATTCGACTGACCCTGTACCCAAACTCGGCCGCTTCCCAGGTGTACGTAGAGCAAGAGACAGACTTCTCAGGACCTTGGTTTCTTTATTACAAGGATCCGAACGCCCACCTCGTGGGGCTTTCGTGAAGGTCAGAGAGAACACTGGGCAAGTGGCAAATCCTCAACAGACAGCATCCATCATCATCATCACTGTCATTAATGTGGCCATCGGCTGGGCCCACCCCCTGCACCCGCACCCGCCTGCACCCGCCCCTGCACCTGCACCCACCCTGCACCTGCACCCGCCCCCGCGGTGTCATGGCCACCTCTGCCCGTGCCGCCTCACCAGCCCCCGTCCGGCCCCACCCCACAGCGACCACAGGGACTTCCCTCCTGAGAGCCTGATGGCCGCAAACAGTTAATGTAATTATTGCATTGAACCCAAATTTGCAATTGCTTCCTCTCTCTAATCTCTTTGAAAGTGTTTCAAATTCCTTTGCTACGTGACTGAAATCAAAGCGGGACCTGTGAAGGCAGAGAGCCTGGCTGCCCGCGCGAGGTGGGAGACGCAGAACAGTCAGGTGCTGATGGGGAGAAATCATGTCTTTCTTAATTCCTTTCACCCTGTAATTACGCGGCGCAACCACGTGGCTTAACAGCAAAAATAACTCGCACATGAAGATGTCGTGTACAGAATCCTGGTTTGCGTCCTCATGAAGCCCCTCGGGTGGGAGCTCTGATGCAGTCCACACCCCAGGCATCTGTACTGTGCGGCCCCCCTTCCTCACCACTGTCCAAGGCCGCCAGGGTGGCTAGGGTCATCGGAGGCCGAGCTCTGCCGCATCCTGCGTCCTCTGCCCCCCAGCTCCCCTAGCCCACCAGCTCCTCCTTCTCACCCTTTCCTGGCCTGGCGCCCCAGAGACGGACAGCTCCCTGCCTCCCTTCTGCCTCTCAGCCTCCACCCTAAGCCTCCCTTGCCGGCCTCCCTCTGCCTCCCTGGACCCCCGACACTGGCCTCCCTGGGGTCCTGCCTCCTCCCCTCCACGCGCCTACCCCGTCCCTCCCTCATGTCCTCACGCCCACCGTGCTGGAGGTCTCGTCCACCCCGAATGTGTGTGTCGGCTGAAGCCCAGAGCGGGAGCAGCTGAACTTTAGGAAGCCAGAAGCTCGTGGACGAGGGTCCGTCCAGACTAATTCCAAATGCTCATTCCCCGACTTGTTAACAGCTTTGACATCAGGCCTCCGTCTCGACTGTTCTAGGAGACCACCACGCCCTCCTCCCCGGGCTGCTGAGGGAATTACACGTGGAGGCTGAGAGGCTCACCCAGCAGGGCCCCAGCACACAGTAGGCATTCCACACAGGCTGGTTGTCTCCCTTTCCACTGGCCGTCCCCGCCGTCCCCTAACCCCCACCAGGAAATCCGCTGTCTCAGGCACCTGTGGTTTCCTTTATCTGCCCACTGTCGACTCATGCACGATCTTCATAGGCTCGTGCGGATAAAGCAATGGTTTCGCTGGCTCGCCTGTTGTTTGGGGGTCTGCCCCGGGGGGGATGTTGGACGCCCCTTCGTTACCAGCGCAGTCTCCTCTCATCTCCAAATGAAGCAAGCCTCCGGAGGAAGAAAGCACAAAAGGAGACACGCAGATTATAAGCCCACGTGAGGACAGTGCAGGGCCCTTGGACACGACATCCTGTCTCCCTGTGGTGAGGCTCCTGGCAGGACACGGGGGACGATGCCCCGGCTGGAGCACGTCTGGCTGAGCGGCACCGCGGCGGGGCCACGACGCCTGCCAGAGAGCAGGTGGAGCATTGCTTTTATTTCTCAATCCGCTAAGAAACATACTTGCAAGTCTGTTTTTCCCTAAAAAGTGTTTCTATGCTATTCACAGTGGAACGCCCTGTACCCACCGTTGGAGAAGGAAATGTTTGTGGCTCTTGCTGTTTCTTTCTTCCGAGAACAAAGTCGTTTTGATGTAAGCACTTCTCACCTGAGCACTGGCACCTCGGCTTCCCCGACCTGCTCTGTGCATTCCCAGCCCGTCCCCTGCCCGGGGTCTGCCTCCCGCTGTCCATGGACTCTTCCCTGTCCTTCCCCTCCGCCCACAGCATGGTTCCCAGGCCCATGTCCCTGCATCCTGCTACCTCCCCCAATTATCTGTGCCATTGGGCTTCTAAGAGTCTTTTTTTCTTAATTTTGGTAAAATACACATCTCACAAAATGTACATATTCACCGTCCGTAAGTGTTCAGTGCAGGCCACCGAGCACATTCCCCTCGTGCAGCCGGCGCCGCGGTCTGTCTCCAGGACCTTCCATCTTCCCAAACAGATGCTCTGCCCATTGAACCCTAGCCCCCAGCCCCCGGCCCCCCGCACCTCTGTCCACTCTCTGTCTCTATGCACGTGGCCATGCTAGTTTCCTCATCGGAATGGAATCATACAGTATTTGTCCTTCTCTGAGACTGGCTTATTTCACTCGGCATGATGTCCTCCAGGGTGCTCCATGCTGCGGCAGGTGTTAGAACGCCCTCCCCTATAAGGCCGAACAACATCCCATTGTATGGATGGACCACATTCTGCTTTCGGCTTGTGAATAATGCTGCTGTGAGTGTGGGTGTACAGACAGCTCTCGGGGACCCTGTGCTCAATTCCGTGATGCCTGGAAGTGGGATTGCTTCCCCCATCTTGTTTGTCATCATGGCTAATGGGTTACACATCTTCTCTGCTCACCCCCCACCCTCAAAACAGCACCCCCCACACACATGGTGCAGACAAGGTCTTTCTCCTTCGGCGTGCACCTTTGTACCTGTCTGTGGGTTTTCCTCCTGGGCCGGAGTGCCCCCACCCTCAGCCTTAAAAATAAAACCAAACAAAGATTTGCACATTTTTCTTAATTATCCTAAACACTCAACCCCATCTGTGTTGCTTCCAGGTACAGTTTTTCCCACTTAACTGGGAACAGTCTGTCATTTCCGGCCCTTGGAGGTTTGCCAGGGAGCCTTGCTTGTGGAAAGAGCACCCGTTTTGTAGGGATGGGCAGCGAGGACTGCAAAGTGGGTCAGAGCCCCGTGGGGTGAAGCTGGGTCATCCTAGAGCCAGCCAGCCATGCTGAAGGTGGAGACGGAGAGTGGCCCAAATCCACAGGGACAGCCAAGGTCAAATGTGGCCATGGTCAGAGAGGTAAGTTGCAGGGACGGGCCTGGGGTGTCCCTGAGCCCTGCCCTCACTGGCTTCTCAAGGAGAAATCGATGCTGCTGTGAACCGGGGTCACCCAGCACAAGGCACTGACAACCAGTGGGGGCTGAAGAGAAAGGGGAAACCCAAGTGCATGGAGAGGGAGGGAACTTGGGCTGGTGTCAGAACCCCAGGAGGGGCGCACCTGGGTGGCACAGCGGTTAAGCGTCTGCCTTCGGCTCGGGGCGTGATCCCGGCGTTGTGGGATCGAGCCCCACATCAGGCTCCTCTGCTATGAGCCTGCTTCTTCCTCTCCCACTCCCCCTGCTTGTGTTCCCTCTCTCACTGGCTGTCTCTATCTCTGTCGAAAAAATAAAAAATAATTAAAAAAATAAAAAAAAAAAAAAGAACCCCAGGAGGGTTCTGAGGGACCGGCTGCCTGTCCCCCATGCTTTCACAGCATGACCTTCGTGGGGCAGAGTCTGCACCCCCCACCCTTGAATCTGGGGCCTTTGTCGTGCTTTGACCAACAGAATTCAGTGTAAGAGGTGTCCGCACCAGATCTGGGCCAGCCCTCAAGCAGAGTGTCTGCTCTCACTGGCTTGCCGCCCTGAGACGCATTTTCTGTGTTCAAATCTCACTTGTGCCCTTTTCTAGCCATGTGACCTTGGGCAAGGGGCTTAATATCTGAAGCTCAGTTTCCTCGTCTGCATGACGGGGAGGACGATGAGAACTTAAAGAGCTGGTACGTGTAAGGTGCTTGGAGCCCACAGCAGCTGGCTTGGTCCGTATTTGCTGTGTGCTGTTTTCAGTCTGAAGAGCCCATTCACCAAACCCTGTCTTCTCGACCCTCACCAGGGCAGGATCGGAGGACTCTCCAAGGCCACAGAGCTAACCCACAGCAGAGGGACTATTCCAGCTCAAGCCTGCGGGACTCCAAGTCCGGATGGGGCAAAATAATTCAACCGCCTCTTCCCGTGCACCTGCTCTGTGCTGGGCGCTGGAGCCACGGGAGGGAAAGGCTTTTCCCACAGCCCCAAGGCATTTAAGGAAGGCAGATGCGTGTGCCATCACAGTGCCGTGGCGGCCGTACAGACGGTAGGCAGAGCCACCAACCGCAGGGCAGGCACGGCAATCCCAGAGGAGGACCCTAAAATACACACCAGTAGGTTTGGGCCACATGCGCTCATGGGGGAAGGCACGGTGTGCGCAGGAGCTCAGTGTGTAGACTCACAGCTTGTGCGTAGCCAGGTCCAGGGAGGAGGCTGCTGAGAGGACACCTGTCCTTCACGAAGGACAAGCCGAGCCAGCTTCCGAGGGGCCACAGCGCCCCGAGCGCCAGCCAGGGCCCCAGGCACCCACGGCCTCCTCTCCCCCACGGCACCTGAGGGCAAAGTCAGAGACTCCATCACGCCCTTGGAGATGCCCCTGCAAGTGTCCCTTGGAGAAGAGAAAAGGAGGCAAACAAACTGGTTCTCCAGGAGCTCCGTGCTGCTCCACCCCAGGCCCTGACATTGAGCGAGCCCACCTACTTTCAGGTTCCCAGAGCCAGCATCAGAGGCAGGGACTAGAAAGGTCTGCACTTAAATAATGAGCTGGCAACTGAACCCCAAATCCCCAAATCTCATGAGATCGGAAGGACACCTGAAGGTCGCCTGACCTGGTCTGGCTCTGAGCAGTGGTTGGGGGCGGGGAGCCAGGCTGAAGTGGGTCAACCCCGGGAGCAAAAAGCCCGTGACTGCCCCACCCTGGGCAAGCAGAACGTGTCCCACCTAGAGATGGGCTCTCGCCCGCTCTTCCTGTGTCTGGATCCGGGCAGACCTGTCGCCTCCGGAGTGAGCTGGCCCAGAAGTGCTGAGTGGACGCCTCTGCCTGTCCCATACATCTTCACGGACGGCCCCAGATAAATCATGCTTCTCGACAAGCACGCAGCCCGGGGGGACATCCATCCCGGCTCTTGAATCCCCGTTTCTAATGATCCTCAAGAAATTATGGAGAAAATCAAAACACTATGTTTCGAAGTGCTCTTCGAGACTCACCACAGTTCAAACGGTTTCCATAAATCCAGCACGCCAAAGGCATTTTTCAAAGGTTTACCGTTCCCCAAATGACAATAATGCCATATTGACTGACTTCCGGGGAGCTCTGGGAGTTTGGAAAAAACCAGTCATGCAAGCAAGATCTTTAACTGAAAAAAAAGAAAGCTGGTGAGCCTGACCGCGTTGTTGAAGTTGACAGCAGTGTTTTCCCATCCTGACGGCACTGTTGTAGGTCCTGACGCCTCCGGTGTCGGTCACACTATCCTCTCCTGCTCGGAGCTCCAGGCGCCAGCCTCTCCCTCTAGGCTGCCCCCCACGCGGCCGCCGGGGCCACCGTGCTGGAGCAGAAATCGAACGCTCCTGCCGGAAAGCTCACCGCAGCTACTGGAGCGTTTTTTCTTGAAAGTGACGGTGAGGGTCCCCCAGCTCCTGCGCGACCCCCCACCCAGCCCCAGCCAGAGGAGAACACACACCGGTCGTGTTGAAAGTCCGAGAATCATTCATCCAGCAAACGTTTGCTGAGTAGCTATTATGCACCAGCCCCTGGAGGTAAGGCGGTTAAAGAACAAGCAGCCGGCAAAGCCCGCGCCCTGATGCGGCTTCTATTCAGATCAGAGAAATCAGTGACAGGCCAAACACCGATTTCCGGATGGTGGGAGCAACACCGCGGGGACATGGGGCCGGGACACGGAAGAAGGGAGGTGCCCATCCCTCCTTTCCGACGCCCGCTTTTCGACGCCCAGAGGCAGGCAGGACAGGATGGGGTCCCTGCTTGTGCATCTCAGCTCAAGTTGGAGCTGTCTTGTTCTCCCTAAACATCTCCCCTGCAAACTGCCCCTCCTCCCGAGGCCAACGCACTCCCAGTCCCAGGAACGAGCCTGTCACCTCTGCCCCCACTCAAGGCAACTTGCAATCCGACAGGACGATGAATCTTACAACAGGAACGGGAGAGAGGGTCCCCAGCGGGTTCCTAGTAACACAGAAGGACTGACCCTGGGGGAGGCAGAGACATGGAAATTTCCAGAAGCAGGATCTGGGAACAGCGTCTGGGAAGCCCCAGGCTAGCACTCAGATGGAGCGAGCCTGGGAGCCAGCTGGCCCAGAGAGGGAGAGGGGCTTGTCTGTGGCCGCACAGCTAGTAAGCAGCACAACTGATACCCAGGTGTGGGTCTTCTGGGGAGCACTAGGTTACAGGGGGTGTGGTTAAGACCTTGGGCTTTGGAGGCAAAAAACCCTAGGTCCCACCTTTACCCTGCCTCTCGCTGGCTGTGTGCACATGTGTGCAATAGCTAACCGTTCTGAGCTGCCTCAGTTTCCCCACCTGGAGAATGGGTTGCTGGGGGGCCATGTCCCGGGAGGGTGTGGGTGCTTAGGGAGGTGATGCCTGAGTGGCTCCTGTGACTGTCAGGTGCATGTGGGTGTCAGCAATGTCAGCTCTGGTCACTGTCATGCTGGCCCCCGCATGCCCTGTTGCCCCTCGGGGACCCCAACCCGGTGGGTGCAAAGTCACCAGTCACCCAGCGTCTGCTTCCTTCCCTCTGTGTCTCCATCCATCCTCTGCATCTCTGCGTGCCTTGCTGTGTCTTCTCTGTGGGTCTGTGTGGGTCGGGGGATGTCTCTCTCTCTCTCTCTCTCTCTCTGTGCCTTTGCCACTATGTTTCGCTGAACATCGCTGTGTATCCATCTGTGACTATGTCTCTGATGTGTGTGTGTGTCTGTTTCTAAATCCTTTTGTCTCTGTGTTTGTTTGTCTTTCTGCCTCTCTCTCCCCCCGTATCCCTGTTATCTCCCTGCCCCCCTCTCTTTCTCTCTCTGTCTCTGTCTCTCCATCTCTCCTTGTGTCTCTGGGTCTGTCTCTCTCATTTACTCTTCTCCCCAAAACCAGGACTGACCTGGCAGATTCTCACAGTTCGTCACAGAGAAAACACTGAGCCATCGTTCTTTGCTCATGCAAGGAGCTCGACAGCTGGAGCAAACAATGAGAAATTCGGAATTAATTGGGTGCTGATTATTTGCCAGGGGAGAAATGGTGAGACATGTCTATGAAACAAAAAACCTAGCAACAGCACGAGCCCCACGTAGCAACACAAGCAATCCCACTGTCGTATGACAATACCCGCACGGAGCCAGCCGCCGGCCACCGCACACTGAGAGGGAGGGACACAAATGTTGGTACTGCCCAGGGGCCAGGAGGGGCCATCCGGGGACCCCCAGGCCCCCGCAGCCCAGCACAGCCCCCGAGATCTCGACCTGTGCCCCACACTGGACCCCCATTCGCCCCACGAAGACATTCTCATAAGCACCTTCCTGGGCACTGGCGCGGCGAACTTGACCCCGACAGGGCCCCGGTGCGCTTGGCCGGGAGGTCAGAGCTAGTGGACAGAGCAATGCGTTACAAGAGCTCCAGCGTCGGGCACCCCGCAGTCCAGAGCGCCGGTACCCAAGTCTGCCCACGAGGCACAGCGGTTCCCGAGCAGGTGACACGCGGCAGAGTCGGGAAAGTCTGGGGGGTGCGGACGGAGGATGAGCGTACGGCAAGAGAAGGGCACGCGGAGGCACCCGGAGATGAAAGCATGGCGGTCTGGTGAATGTGAAGAAGCCACAGCCGTGGTGCGCCCTCTGAAAGGGAAGCACAGAGCCACTGTGTGACCCAGCACGTCCGCTCCCGGCTACAGACACGGAGGACCTCAAGACAGGACAAACACATCCCCGTCTGCAAGAGCTCAGGGCAGCTCCACTCGCGACAGCCACAAGGTGGGAAGGACCCAAAGGTCGTGGACAGACGATCGCGTAACAGCAAGGGGTACACACGGACGGCGCCCCGTCACTCAGCCACAAAAGGAACGAAGCACGGACACACGCCACGACGTGGATGAACCCCCAAAATGTTATGCCGCGGGAAAGAAGCCACCCACGAGAGGCCACGTACGGCACAATCCCATTCGTGCGGCACGCTCAGAGCAGGCGATCCGCAGAGCAGGGAAGCAGGCTCGGGGCTGCCTGGGGCTGGAGGAGGGAGGAACCGGGATCTAGCAGGTGTGGGGTTTCCTTTCGGGGCGACGAGAATGTCTTGGAACAAGGGAGAGGTCGCTGCACGACGTTGTGAACCCACCACGTAGCCACGAACGCCACATTTTTAAATACTTAG
>NC_048234.1:1138387-1159518 GCF_002007445.2 Ailuropoda melanoleuca
GTCACCTCTGCCCCCACTCAAGGCAACTTGCAATCCGACAGGACGATGAATCTTACAACAGGAACAGGAGAGAGGGTCCCCAGCGGGTTCCTAGTAACACAGAAGGACTGACCCTGGGGGAGGCGGAGACGTGGAAATTTCCAGAAGCAGGATCTGGGAACAGCGTCTGGGAAGCCCCAGGCTAGCACTCAGATGGAGCCAGCCTGGGAGCCAGCTGGCCCAGAGAGGGAGAGGGGCTTGTCTGTGGCCGCACAGCTAGTAAGCCGCACAACTGATACCCAGGTGTGGGTCTTCTGGGGAGCACTAGGTTACAGGGGGTGTGGTTAAGACCTTGGGCTTTGGAGGCAAAAAACCCTAGGTCCCACCTTTACCCTGCCTCTCGCTGGCTATGTGCACATGTGTGCAATAGCTAACCGTTCTGAGCTGCCTCAGTTTCCCCACCTGGAGAATGGGTTGCTGGGGGGCCATGTCCCGGGAGGGTGTGGGTGCTTAGGGAGGTGATGCCTGAGTGGCTCCTGTGACTGTCAGGTGCATGTGGGTGTCAGCAATGTCAGCTCTGGTCACTGTCATGCTGGCCCCCGCATGCCCTGTTGCCCCTCGGGGACCACAACCCGGTGGGTGCAAAGTCACCAGTCACCCAGCGTCTGCTTCCTTCCCTCTGTGTCTCCATCCATCCTCTGCATCTCTGCGTGCCTTGCTGTGTCTTCTCTGTGGGTCTGTGTGGGTCGGGGGATGTCTCTCTCTCTCTCTCTCTCTCTCCCTCTCTCTGTGCCTTTGCCACTATGTTTCGCTGAACATCGCTGTGTATCCATCTGTGACTATGTCTTGTGTGTGTGTCTGTTTCTAAATCCTTTTGTCTCTGTGTTTGTTTGTCTTTCTGCCTCTCTCTCCCCCCGTATCCCTGTTATCTCCCTGCCCCCCTCTCTTTCTCTCTCTGTCTCTGTCTCTCCATCTCTCCTTGTGTCTCTGGGTCTGTCTCTCTCATTTACTCTTCTCCCCAAAACCAGGACTGACCTGGCAGATTCTCACAGTTCGTTACAGAGAAAACACTGAGCCATCGTTCTTTGCTCATGCAAGGAGCTCGACAGCTGGAGCAAACAATGAGAAATTCGGAATTAATTGGGTGCTGATTATTTGCCAGGGGAGAAATGGTGAGACATGTCTATGAAACAAAAGACAACCTAGCAACAGCACGAGCCCCACGTAGCAACACAAGCAATCCCACTGTCGTATGACAATACCCGCACGGAGCCAGCCGCCGGCCACCGCACACTGAGAGGGAGGGACACAAATGTTGGTACTGCCCAGGGGCCAGGAGGGGCCATCCGGGGACCCCCAGGCCCCCGCAGCCCAGCACAGCCCCCGAGATCTCGACCTGTGCCCCACACTGGACCCCCATTCGCCCCACGAAGACATTCTCATAAGCACCTTCCTGGGCACTGGCGTGGCGAACTTGACCCCGACAGGGCCCCGGTGCGCTTGGCCGGGAGGTCAGAGCTAGTGAACAGAGCAATACTTTACAAGAGCTCCAGCGTCGGGCACCCCGCAGCCCAGAGCGCCGGTACCCAAGTCTGCCCGCGAGGCACAGTGGTTCCCGAGCAGGTGACACGCGGCAGAGTCAGGAAAGTCTGGGGGGTGCGGACGGAGGATGAGCGTACGGCAAGAGGAGGGCACGCGGAGGCACCCGGAGATGAAAGCCTGGCGGTCTGGTGAATGTGAAGAAGCCACAGCCGTGGTGCGCCCTCTGAAAGGGAAGCACAGAGCCACTGTGTGACCCAGCACGTCCGCTCCCGGCTACAGACACGGAGGACCTCAAGACAGGACAAACACATCCCCGTCTGCAAGAGCTCAGGGCAGCTCCACTCGCGACAGCCACAAGGTGGGAAGGACCCAAAGGTCCGTGGACAGACGATTGCGTAACAGCAAGGGGTACACACGGACGGCGCCCCGTCACTCAGCCACAAAAGGAACGAAGCACGGACACACGCCACGACGTGGATGAACCCCCAAAATGTTATGCCGCGGGAAAGAAGCCACCCACGAGAGGCCACGTACGGCACAATCCCATTCGTGCGGCACGCTCAGAGCAGGCGATCCGCAGAGCAGGGAAGCAGGCTCGGGGCCTGCCTGGGGCTGGAGGAGGGAGGAACCGGGATCTAGCAGGTGTGGGGTTTCCTTTCGGGGCGACGAGAATGTCTTGGAACAAGGGAGAGGTCGCTGCACGACGTTGTGAACCCACCACGTAGCCACGAACGCCACATTTTTAAATACTTAGTACTTAATGGTAGGTTATGTCATTGTTACCTGCGTGCATAGCACAAAATAGAAATCTAAGGCAGAATAAGAGGAAAGAGACCGCAGCCGAGGGATGGCCTCCGGTGGGAGTCGGGGCAGGGCCAAATCACCAGGGGCCCACAAATGCTGCCCTGCCTTGTTGGTCCTGCAAGGCTCCGCTCAACGTCGGAGCCTGCAGCTGGAAGCATAGCAGCAGCTCATGGAGGTGCTTTCGGGCTCTTTCCCCGGGGGTGCCGACAGGAGGGGCCGGCGGGGCTGACGGCAGACAGGAGTGTTGGAAGGGAGGTGGGCGTTAGGCACATCTGAAGGACGGGCCTGACTGTTCTGCAGGGATGTGGGCTCGGACCCAGGAAACCCCTTCAAGAGCCTCAGGAAGCAAGACCCCCAAGCCGCCTGCTCGTGGGATTTTTCCGCAGACTCTGCGCTGTGTCTCGCAAAGCTCGGGCTCCAGGTTTCCGGGGAGAGAAGGAAGGGGCCCTGAAGCCCCGAGCTGTTCTGGGAAGGGCTGGGGGGGGCCAGGTGCGCGGCCGGCATCATTAGCGGCTGACCTAAGGAGGAGGGTCCCTCGCAGAGATTTCCTCTCCTCCACGGCCACCTTCCAGGTTCTGTGCTTTAAAGATTGGTTTTAATTAGGCTGCCTCCGTCAGAAGCATTGCACGTTATCTGCATCTCAGCCGGCTCCTTTCCTTCGCATCTGTCCTACTGACTTTCAGAAAGTCTGCCAGCCATCCATGGGCTTTGATTATTTTTTCATAAAGGGAAAAGCAAAGCGACTTGTCAGAGGCTCGGAGCCCACCCCTCTGGAGAGAAGAACGGGAAACGGAGGAGGGTCCTGGGCCGACTCCTTCAGCGCTGTAAGACATGGCCCCATGTCTTCCCCACGCTGGCCCTAAGGCCACATGTCTCCAGCCGTACGTGACCCTGCTGAGGGCGCCTGGCACAGGGTAGGATCAGACACCAGCCAGACCTGCCCTCACACCCCCAGGAGCCGAGGGGGGCACCAGACAGAGGTACAGGGAGGGGGCGGGGTCCAGGGAGGCCGGCCAGGGTAATGGAGGCACTGGAGTGGGACAGAGGAGGGACCCGGGGCTGCAGGTCTCGCTGGAGTTACGTGACGAGCAGGAGAGGGGCGGGTTCCTCAGTCTGCTCCAGGTCACACGCAGAGCTCACGGCCACGTGCCGGAGTATTTGGGAAGGAGACGCAGGTCTCCCGCCTGCAACCTCACGCTCTGACCACTGTGTCGTGCACCTGCTGGGGACAAGCAGGACTCTGGTTCCTGTAAGGGAACACAGGGGAGCAGGGCTGGGAAGGGATATACGCCTGTGGGGCCAACACAGCCCCCCCCCATGACAGGAAAGCTTGGGGCCAAGAGCCACGTGGGCAGTGGCCAGGCTGCTTCAAGCTTGAACAAACCGCCAGCCTCCGTTCAATGCCCTAACTCAGAGATTTATCAGTGTTTCTTCCTCAGTTTGCTCTATGCATTCCATCCTTCCTTTCTTCTCAAGAATTTCCGAAGCCCCTTCTCTGTCCCCTATATGCTCTCAAAACTCAAGATGTGGTCGATGTCCATACCCAGCTGTGAGTGTCACCTGGTCTGTGGGCTTCCCACAGAACACTGGCAGCTCCACGGGACCCACTCTGCTGCCACCCCGTTCCTGAGCCGATCGCCGTGGCCACGCAGGGGAGCACACAGCAGTGGGCAGTGGGGCCGAACCCCAAGCCCATCCCCCAAAGTAGGGAAAGGTGTCACCCCCACCACTGGACTGAGACTAGCAGAGGCGGAGTGAGTGTCGTGGCAGAATGGGGAGTCGATGGGGGCGAAACCACCAGCTCTGCCCCGACAGAGGGGCCCGGGTCAGGGTCCTGCTGGAGTACCGGGGCCCCAGTGCGGCTGAGGGCTCTGCCGTCCTGGTGTGGTTTTGACGGAGCCCGTGAGCTCATCCGCTCTGCATTCGACGGCCCCAGCCGAGGCCTCAGACACTGCCCTCGGCTTGCCCAGGGGGCCAGGTGGGGAGGGAGCTCCCCGCCAGCCCCATGCCACCTCTTTGAACAAGAGCAGACATGCCACCAGCTCACCCGCACGGCCAGGAGGGCTGACCACTGCTGCCAGTCAAGGGGACACAGCCCTAAGCTCCCCAGAAAGAAGGGGATGTCACAACTCACGCGGGGTCTCGGCAACACTGTAGGAAAAGGTCGCGGTGGAATAAATTACGGAGATGAAAGGAAGGCCCAGCGCTGCGGAAGACGGCCCACACTGCAGCCCCACGCTCTCTGCTTTAATCACCAGCCCCTAACTCTGGGACATAAAATTACAAGCTCGTTGATAATGATCAGTGATTTACTGGCGAGAGCCCAGCCCTAATTAAGAGCAGGAGAAGCTGACATTGCTTTTGACTTCCCACCAAGGTCCAGCAAGGAAATTTCCTGCTTCTGCGGAGCGAATCACAGGAGCGGGCATGCAGGGGGCCAGCTCGCTGACGCACACGCACTCGGCCGCATTAATATGCAGAGAAAGTTGCTTCACGCGTTCGCAGTTTGCTGGTAATTGGGGCATCGACGGGCATTGGGGGAAGTGCCGCTGGTGCAGGGGCACGGAGCTGCACTGTCTGCGCCAACGAGGTCGGAGTCTTCCAGCGCCTTCCGGCAGAGCCCGGGATCGATCCCGGAGCCTCGGGGGCAGCCGAGCCCAGGATTGGGGGAGAGCTGAGCCCAGCCGAGAGCTTGGGACAGGACCCAACAGGACGGAGGCCAGGACCCAGCTAAGGGGCCCAAGCCCTGGGGTGCCCTCCAGCATCACCTGTGGTCACCTCTGGCCAGTGGTCAGCATCAGGGGTCCAGGGACCGACCGGCTCCGAAGCCACCCTGTGTCTCACTCATGAGGCCTCATCTCTCACGGCACAGGCGTGGCCGACAGAGCACTGGGCCTGGGGTGCAGGCACAACTTTCGTTTCCCCCCGAACCCAACCCTAAATAAACAAGCGTCCCCTGTAAAATACAGCCACCCCCGACTTGCAGCTCCAACCAGGCCGAGCTGCTGACTATCTGGACGTCACACGGTGGCGGCTGTAACTGACCACATGCCACACAAGGACCCCGTAAGGTCGTCAATTTTGTACACACGGTTTCTCTGCACAAGGGCCGCTGGTCTGACATGTTAACACCCAACTGCAACAAATTAGTTACAGTGCCTGCATCCATTCGTACGTCCGTGTACGTGGTGAGTAAAGAAGCGGAAACTTAGTTACAATGACTAAAGCACGAGAGCGTACTTCATTCAGGAAGGTTTGCAGACAAGACCCCTGGACACCGCTCGGGGGAGCTGCCTGGAGCTCTTGGGTCAGGGGTGCAGCCTGGGTCTGGGGCTCTGATGGAGTCGAAGCTCAGGGCTGGTCGGGGCACGCTCGCCCTCACCCGCCCGTGGGAGGCCAGTGGGCAGGGCGTCTGTGTCCACAAAGGGGGACCGAGTTGTCCCCGGCCTGAAGGACTGAAGCCCCACCTGTTCCTCGCACCATCACCGCACCCGTCTGCCTCCCTCTGTGCTTCTCGTTCCTTGCCGCATCTGTTTCCCTCTGACTCCAGATACAGGGGACTCTGAGACTGACCGCGCAGCCCCGGCCTGCGGAAGGGACCTCTTACGCTCTGCGGCAGAGGCGTGGACAACTTGGAGTCACCCCAGGGCGTGGAGGTTGGTCGGTGGGTCCCGGAGGCTGGAAATCCAAGACCGGGGTGCCCTCAGGCTCAGCTCCTGGTCACGGCTCTCTTTCGGATTTGCACACGGTCATCCTCTCGCTGTGACTTCACCCGGTGGAGGGGGAGCTCTGCTGTCTCTTCCTCTTTTTTTTTTTTAAGATTTTATTTAGTTTTTGACAGAGAGAGAGAGAGAGCACAAGCAGGGGGAGTGGCAGGCAGAGGGAGAAGAGTCCTGACGTGGGACTCGATCCCAGGACCCTGAGATCATGACCTGAACCCAAGGCAGACGCTTCACCAACTGAGCCCCCCAGGCTCCCCTCTTCCTCTTCTTATAAGGGCACCAGCTCTTTGGGGTTAGGGGTCTACCCTTATGGCCTCACCTAATGCATCCCCCTCTTTACAGTCTCTACCACCACATACAGTCACATCGAGGCTTAGAGCCTCCACACACGAATCTGAGGGGGAACCACACACACACACTCACGTGCACACACGTACACACTCACATGCACACACACGCACACGCAACTCTCTCCCACTGAGCCTTAAGAGCAAGGCCACGCAGGTCTTACTGCTCCCACTTTGGACCTGATTTAACTGAGGCCCAGAGAGATTCTGTAACTCACTCAAAGCCGTTGATAATTGCACGTTAAGCTTTTTTAAACATTTTTCTCCTTATTTCTAAATCCTTGTGTTTGCAGCGCACTTGTCAGAGCCCCGGCCCTTCCCCCCCAGCACTTGCCACTCAAGGGTAGGATGGGAGGGTCCAGCTGCTGGCCCCGGAGGGCTCAACCCCGCCAAGGACGGGAACTAGGACAAATACGGCCGCTTCCTTGCCCCTCTGATACTAACTTGAAAAGCATGGTCTACACAGCCTCCCCGAGCCGCCCAGCAGGACCGAGCCGCCGCTGCCCACGGCGCTAACCTGCGGGACGGCGGCCTCGGTTTGGCTTCCCTCCCCTCCCTGCCTCACCTCCCACCACCGTGCGGCCCCCCGCCACCTGAGATCCCCACTCCACAAACTCCCTGCACTCAAATCATTATCCCAGCATCTGCCTCTGGAGAAACACGACCTAAGGCAATGTTTTTGCACGAAAAACGTTTTTGTCAATTTTGCCCAGCAAACATTTCAAGGTGCGTACTCTATGCCAGGTACTCACTCTGTCGGGCTCTGGAAATGAATGATGAGCACGAGACACCAAGAAATAAAAAGTCTTCTGTATGTTACAACCAGAAATAGCTGTTGTTGCTTTTCTCCAGATGACGTAACCCCCGGCACGTAATTCCATGTAACGCTGTGCATATGTGGTTACTGAATTTGAGTCCAGATTTTTTTCTTGTGAGGTGACACATATTTTTCCATGTATCTAGTCTTCAAAAACATGAGTTTTATGGGTATTTCTTCATTTCCTGAACTGTTCCCCAATTATTCCCAGTGTCCTGTGATTACAGAGAACGCCATGAAAAACGAAACGGGTTCGAGGCAGGCGGTGATGGGATCACATTAGCATTTTAGAGAACACCCTGGCAGCTCTCTGTGGAGCGGCGAGACCAGTCAGAGCGGACTGGAATGTTCTGTGCTGCAGACATCGAGCCTGAACCCAGGCGCGGGTGAAGCCGGTGAAACAGGTGACTTGGGACTGCAGAGAGGACGGAGCACCCCAAGTGGCTCCTCTGTGTCTTTACAACCTCTTGTACCCAAGTCAGTGCTTCCGTGTTCTTTCGTTGTCCCCGTCTCAGTCTCTACGTAGCCAGTTCGGAAGAGCCCGTCTTGCCCCCCCAGAGTCCCTGCCTGGTCTAAGACAGGTGTAGACGCATGTTACTGGACGGACATGCCCTTCGTCCTTCAGTAGGGATAATTCTGGGGACGTGGTTTTGCTTCTTAAACTGGACTTTAGGTTACAGAAATGATTGAAAGTCTACCAGTTTGGGTACTGCCATGAGTAAGTCAGCCAAGGGAACCTGGTGCTTGGGGTGGGCAGAGCGGGTCACTGAGCAGGAAAGGGCTGGATCGCTCATTGGACCCCAGATATGTCAGTCATCTCTGCTCTGCCAATAGGCTGTGATCCAGAGGCTGCCCGGGGGAGGCAGCCCCGGAAATTTGGAGAGGGGTGCTCCTGGGGTTGCTAGCTCGCAAGCGGACACCAGGGTGGTGGGAAGGGGTCAGGCAGAAGCAGGCTTTCCAGACCCACCTTGAGGGGTTCCTGGGGAAGGCACGGAGCCAACCGTGAGCTAGCAAAGCCAGAGGAGAAGAGATTCTCCCGGATGGAGGCGGGGAGATGAAGGGGTTTGCCCAGACGGCGAAGTGGCGTCCCGTGGGAGTGGAGGGAGGTCCAGAGCAGCCCCGGGCTCCACTCCCCTCCCGGGCCCCCGCTGGGTTCTGCAGCCGTCGTGCTGCCAAGCCCGGGATGATGCCAGCCCATGTGCAAGGACATGCATGCCAGGCACCTCCCTGCAAGCGACCTCACTTCACTCACAGCCGTCCAGGGAAGCAGGCGCCGTGCTGGTTCCCACTGTACAGGTGTGCAAGCCGAGGCTCCAGGAAGCCTAGTTCACCAGCCGGACACCCAGGTGGTGGGTGCGGCCCCAGGTACGGCCTACTCCGGAGTCCTCCACGGCTTTCCCCAGGGAAAAGCCAAGCATCCGACATCAGCCAGACCGCCCCTCCCAGTGGAGAATTGCCAGGCCCGAGACATCAATGGTGTTATGTGGACGAACCTGGGTTAGCGCAGGTGCCAGCGACGCCCGTAAGCAGGGGCGCGAGCCCCCTGAAAAATCTCAGCCAGTCTGTGCAGAGAAGCCAGCTCCTGGCCCCAGGGGCGGGCAACCGGGCGGGCAGAGCACCAGGGTACAGGCGGATAAACGCCCCGGATGCCAGACCCCAGCTGACCAGGCCTGCAGGAGGGGGCGGGGGTGGGGGAGCCTCGGGGCAGGCTGCCCCTCCCCCGCACGCCCAGCCCCCAGGACGGTGGCCCTCGGCTCACCAACTCCTGGAGGGATGCAAACACAAACAGTTCTTGGAGCCGCTTGCTGTCCCCGGACAACACTGAACTAATATTTGTTTGAGCAAATGGCGGAGCTGTTCATCTTCTCCGCGATGGGGATTTGTTTTCCTCTCAGGAAATCACCGGGATTCTGAGTCGGGGAGGCCGATCTCTGGAGGGCAGCGTCTCCTCTGAGACCCCACGCGCAGGGGGACGTGCTCCACCACGAGGAGGCGGGAGCAGAGGTAAGTGGAGGTGACGTTCACTGTGGTCCCACTGTGCGCTGGGTTTTACCCACATCAGCTCATTCATGGGAGCCCCAAGAGGAATGGGATTGGCTGGGTTTTTTGTCCCACTTTACAGAGAAGAAAACTCAAACTCAGAGAAGTTAGGTAACTTTTCCAAGGCAACACAGCAGGGGAGGGGCATTGATGGGATTTGAATATCCATGTGCACCTGATTCAAAGCCCCTCCACAGGCAGGTCAATGCCCCCCCCCAGCGGCGGAGCCTTGTCAGCAGAGCAGAACCGTGTGCACCTCCCTGATGGGACAGAGAAGAGTCACACAGGACAGAGAGGGGAACCAGTCAGCAGAGAGCTCGACAGACCCTCATTCCATCAGGAATCTTTGCATTGCAAGTCAAGAAACCCAACAAACTGGCCCAAACAATCTAAGGGTTTATTCACTCATGACTTGGAAATTCTTGAGGTAACGTAGACTTCAGATCTGGCTGGATTCCATGGCTCAACAGGACCCCGGTATGTTCTATGTCTCCTCTCTGCCTTCCTTAGTGTCAGCTTCCCTCGTGGTGCCAAAATAGCTGCAGCAGTTCCAGGCATCCGTTCTATATCCCACCGTCTGGACGGAGGAGGGGTCAGCTTTCAGTCCATCTTGCAGCCCAGTGAGTACCTTCTTTCTCATAACCTCCTGAAAACTTCTCACACCTTGGTGGCCCAATTTGGGTCATATGTCTCTCCTTGAGCTCATCTCTTTGGCCAGGGGAAGGTCTTGCATTGACTGACTTAAGGCCGGGTTAACTGAACAAGACACTGCAGCAAAGGGGGTGAGACTAGGAACTCGACTGGATATAAAAAAACACAATCAGGATCAGTTCTTGGAACTGGGGTGGAGGTCCATGCTCTGAAAATGACACGGTCATTTGGAGTCAGACAGAGGGTCAGGAGGTTGGAAAATACGGCTCTTCCATGAAGTCTGCTGAGAGGGTCTGCTCAGTCGGCCAGGAGAGCTGCCTGTGGCGAGAGGCAAGGTGAGGACGGAAATGGGCGTGCGCACTCAGATTTGCAGGCGGGAGCAGGGAGGTCGCTTCCCCCACGTGACGGCAGCAAGATCCCTTCCATGTCAGGTTGTGCGACTGTTCGGCAGAAAGAGACAACGAGGGTCTGGACGCTGGGCTGTTTCTTCAAGGAAGGGTAGTGAACCTTCATATGAATAAATGATTCCTATAAACCTACCAGCTCCGTGACAGCAGAGACCGAGTGTTTCACCTGTGAGTCCCTGGAGCGCCGCACAGGGCCTGACACATAGTAGGCACTCAGAAAATGCACTGAACTAACAGAATCGATAGGGTAGAACTTTGGGATATGTGTATCAAACCTCACATTCTGATGAGAGCAAACACATCCGCAAACAGGTCATTTATTAAGTCACGGAGAAAACATCAGTAAGGCCCTTAGAGCAAAACTATTACTAACAATACTCTGATCACAGTGATAATAAAATCAGGAAGTAGAATGAAATCAAGAAACAGAACAGCCTCTCATCTAAAATTTTAAAACTCTCTTACTAGTTACCGATTCCTGCATAAAAAGTTAGTTGGCAGGTGCAAACAAGAGGAATTTAATACCTCACCGCACACACGTTGTCTAGCTCTGTCTGCAGAGAGCCTAGAAGCGACTACCCTGTGTCAATAATCACAGCTAGAAACCAGATCGTGGCTTCTAAATACTGTTCTCCATTCAGTGGAGCCACAGCCCCTTCCTTCCTCCCTCCCTCCCTCCCTCTCTTTCTTTCTTTCTTTCTTTCTTTCTTTCTTTCTTTCTTCTTTAAGGCCATCAAAGCTTTTAATTTTTTTTTAATTTTTTAAGAAGCACAAAGTGAGGGCTGCTGGGTGGCTCAGTCAGTTAAGTGCCCAACTCTTGGTTTTGGCTCAGGTCGTGATCTCAGGGTCCTGCTCAGCTCAGACTCTGCTTATCCCTCTGCCTCCCCCTCTGCTCCTCCCCTCGCTCACACCCTCTCTCTAATAAATAAAATTTTAAAAAATAAAATAAAATGCACAATGTGATGGTAGAATACACGTAGCCATCGGGAGCTGTTCCCGCAACCGAGGTAATTAACACGTCTGTCCCCTCACATAGTTACTTTTTGGTGGAGATAATAGCTACGATCTACCCTCTTCTCAAATTTCAAGCGTGCAGGACATCATTAGAACCACAGACCCCATGCTGTACATTAGAGCCCCGAACTTACCCATCTTATAACTGGAAATCCGCACCCCCGATCCACATCTCCCGGTTTCCCCACCCCCAGCCCCCGGCAACCACGGCCCTGCCCTCTCCCACTCTGTAAGTGAGATTAAACAGGATTTATCTTTCTGTGTCTGGCTTATTTCACGTCATGTGATGTTTGTTCTCCAGGGCTGGGCTGGGAAAGCACAAAATGACCGTGGGGCAGCGTGCGGTACCAGAAAAGAGGAAAACGCACAAAACGGACGGAGCGTGCGTGGGTCGTAAGTGCTGACTCGAAGAGGTTCCCAGCGGTCAAATCTAAGACCACTTGAACAAGGTAAATAATGACTGTAATGGATTGTATTCTGTAGGATAAAACGCACGTCTATGAGCCGATACTAATATGAATAAAACATAAAGACAGAAAAGAGAAAAGGGGAGCCCTTTTTCTGACGATGGAATTCCAACCAATAAAAAAAGAGAAGTGATGGACATCGAAAATCGCCATTTGGCAAACACCATAGCGGTAATTTTTCAGTCAACAATCATTAATGGATGCCAAAACGAGGACGAAAAGCAGGATAGTTACATAGTCTCCAAGTATCCTTCTGCAGGATACACATTAAGTACCAAGAGACAAATGATAACGTTCCATCAAAGAACCCGGTAGATGTCACAGCCTCAAGCGATCAAAGGTAATGTCGGCGAGTGATGGGACATCTCAACGTCACGCACCTTCCAGCAGGAAGCACCGAGAAGACACGATATCACTTCTCTGCTGTTCTTTCCAAAAATACGCAACCTGAATTAATCACGAAACATCAGATAAACCGAAATCAAGGGATGGTCTGCTAACTCAGTCTTCATTGGCAGCAAGGACTAATCGAAAGGAACTAAGGAGACGTGCTAACGGTTGTCCACAATAGCCAAATCATGGAAGGAGCCGAGATGCCCTTCAACAGATAACTGGATTAAGAAGCTGTGGTCCATATATACAATGGAATATTACAGCTATCAGAAAGAACGAATTCTCAACATTTGCTGCAACATGGACGGCACTGGAGGAGATAATGCTAAGTGAAATAAGTCAAGCAGAGAAAGACAATTATCATATGATTTCTCTCATCTATGGAACATAAGAACTAGGAAGATCGGTAGGGGAAGAAAGGGATAAAGAAAAGGGGGGTAATCAGAAGGGAGAATGAAACATGAGAGACTATGGACTATGAGAAACAAACTGAAGACTTCAGAGGGGTGGGGGTGGGGGAATGGGATAGCCTGGTGATGGGTAGTAGGGAGGGCACGTATTGCATGGTGCACTGGGTGTTTATACGCAACAAATGAAGCATCAAACTTTACATCGGAATCTGGGGATGTACTGTATGGTGATTAACATAATATAATAAAAAAAATCAAAAAAAAAATAAAAGGAGACGTGCTAACGGGATGCAATGTGAGATTCTGGATTGGATCCTAGGCCACCGGAGACATTAATAAACACTTGGGGAAATTGGAATAAGGGGTACAGTTTAAATGATAACACCGCATCAATGTTAATTACCTGGTTTTCCTCACCATACTGAGATGTGTACCATGTTAACAGTGGGGAAATCTGGCTGAAAGGTTCATGGAAATATTTTGTGCTTTTTTTTTTTTTTTGCAGTATTTTGTAAGTCTGGAATTGTTCCAGATGAAAAGGTTTTTAAAATTTAAAAAGAAACCTCCCCACGAGAGATCAGAAAAGGTTGTTTGCTACTCTGGCTTACAGTCGAAGGCTCTCAAACCTTGAGTAAAAAGCTCTGAGAGCCAGCTGCTGTACCGACAGACCCTCGGGGAAACCAGGTTTGGTCTGACCAACCCGCATGGGCGTGAGATGGACAGTCAGGGGCAGGAGAAATGTAGGGTTTTGAAGAATTCCCGGAGATCTGAGGGCATGACATTGGGTTTCCACCACACCAGGAATGGAGACCAGGCCCCCCCTTTTTATCAATAAAGGACAGAGTGGCCCCAGGGGCGTGTAAAGTTGGCTGACTCAGGTGACAACGCCCCATAACACAAGGAATGGGTCAGTGATGGCAGACGGGGAAAAGCCTGGCGTGACTGTCTCCGTCACTGTGACCAGGGGCTGAGCAGGACTGATTCGGGCAGGACTGCCCACTGAGCTGGAGAAGACACTAACCCAGGTGCTGTGGAGCCCCGACTAGGAGTCACCCGCTGGAAAACAGGGAGGGAGGCGGGAAATTGACAGGAGACGGGTCCTAAGCCAAGAGGGAGAAGCCACGTGTCCCAGGATTCAGAACAGGGAGGAGTCCTGCAGGTGGGCGCACAGAGAAGGGGAGAAACCAGAAAGGAGGCGGTGTTGAAGAAAATACTCCCCCGGCTGGAAGGAAATAGGAAGACGGTCACTTCAGGCTCGAGAGAGGGGAAACACACACATGCATGGACACACGTGAGCACGTGCACACATGCATACACGTGAGCGTACACATACGTGCACACACGTGAGCTCGCACGCAGGCGCATGCACACACACGAGTGTGAGCACATGTACCCATGCAGACGCACACTTGGAAAATGCCGTGTGTGTGTGTCTCCTTCCCCGTCCCTTCCTGTCTCCTCCACCCAGGTGTTCCTCCGACTCGTCTGCCAGTGAGATATTTCGGGAACCTGTAAAACAGAATTCTTCCAGCTGAGCCTCTCCCGAGACCAGATCCAGAACAGCCATGGCCTCCCCCCAGCTGATCCACGCGGAGAGTGGCCGCTACGGATAATCCCCAAACCAACGAATGCCCGCCTCAGAGCCGATGCCCTCGGGGACACAGGAAGCTCTCCTCCCAGCTTCTGAGCCGCCGGGCCCAGGTCCCGGGTGTGAGGGCTCCCGGTCCCCTCCTGGGGTGGGGGCGCTGGAAGGCAAAGTCCCAGAACCAAGGGACCAAGGCCCTGACTCCTCACCCTGTGGGGTGTCCCTCAGACCCCAATCCTCCACTTCTCCACCTCTCCCAGATGACTGAGAACCAGGGACAGGAGCCAAGACCTCCTGTGGGCCTTCCAGCAAGAAAGCCCATGAAAGAGAGGCAGGCACATTGGCAGAGACAGAGAGATACACAGAGGAGAAACACAGAGACAGACACAGAGAGAGACAGACAGAGACACAGAGGAGAGACAAAGATATAGAAGACAGAGAGACAGAAAGGACAGAGACAGAGAGACAGAGACAAAGAGGGGAGAGACAGAGAGAGACAGAGAGGAGAGACAAAGATATAGAAGAGAGACAGAAAGGAGAGAGACAGAGACAAAGAGGAGAGACAACGAGACAGAGACAGAGACAGAGAGTCAGAGAGAGGAGGTGGCAGAGCGAGAGTGCCTGGCTAGAGACTGAGGGGGAGGTGGGGAGGGGCAGGGACAGATGAAGAGAGAGGGAGGGGCGGAGGAGAGAGGGGCACTACGGGGACATGGCCTCGGTTGCGGGAAGAGCCAGGAAGAAGTGGACTCAGGGACAGGGACAGAGGCTGTGGGAGTGAAACGCAGGGATGAGGAGTGGAGGCACACTCTCGCTGTCCGTCTGCAGGGGGCTGAGCGTGGGCTGGATGGGCTGCAGTTTCTCTGGGGCCCGTGAGTCCTTGGGGCAGGAAGACAGAAGAAGGTTAGGGACACAGACGAGGGGAGGAGGAGAGACAGGGAAGGCAGGAGGTGAGTGGAGAGGGAGAGGGGACGTCAGCCCCGAGCTCTGAGCAGGGAGCAGTAGGAGGGATGGCGCACTTGTCTGCGGGCCCTGGGACCTGGGACGCCCTGATCCGCAAGGAGCGCTTCTCGGCAGTGACAAAGGACAGGCAGTGCCTCCAGGGGGCGTGGGGACCCCCCAGGGGATCTGGGGATCCACCGACATGGCCTGCCCTCCAGGGGCTGCCTTCACTCCCTGACTGTCTCCTGCAGCCCACTCGTCCCCCACATGGGTCTGTCTAGCACTTATTATTTTTAAGTGGAAATGTATTAAAATTAATTTTATTTTGAGAATTATCTGAGAATATCACAGCCCCTCTTGGGAACATCAGCGGTATCCTGGGGGAGCTGCCGACGGAACCGGGAACCCTTCTGAGGCAGACGTGTGCCATCTGCCAGCTTCCGAGCCGCGGCTGCTGCCGGCAGTGAGCGGCAGAGCCCCTGGGGGGCAGGGAGGCGCTCTGAGACATGTCGCGATTTCGCCAGAGATGAGAGCCAGCCACGGCTATAGCCGCTTCACCAGTGGCCGCAGCCCCCACGGCCCCCACGGCCAGGCAGAGTTGGTCCTCTAAGAGCAAGTCGTGGTCACACAGGTCCCTAAAGGGCGCCTGGGTGGCTCAGTCCGTGAAGCGTCCACCTTCGGCTCAGGTCATGATCCCAGGGTCCTGGAATCGAGTCCGCATCAGGCTCCCTGCTCAGCAGGGAGTCTGCTTCTCCCTCTCCTCCCTGTGCTCTCTCTCAAATAAATAAATAAAAATCTTGGGGGAAAAAAAAGGAAAGGAAAAAGAAAAAGATCCGAGAGGAGTCCCATCTGGTCCAGCCCCCACCACCCCACCGCCTCCCCGTCCATCAAGGCAGGTGCCCGGGCTTGCCCCCAGGTCAGGCTCACACCACCGCCGGGGACCCCCAGACAACGCCTCCCCCAGGTCCCTGCCCCACCTCCGCCACGGGTCTCCCAGAACTTCCGCAGTTTTATGCCATCAAATATGCCCAATCCAGGCTCTGTCGGCCCCAGAATTTGAGGAGCGCCCCGTCCCTCTCGCTGCCCGGGGGTCCCCCACCACGGCAGAGACCCTCCACGGTGGTCCAGGCTGAAGGTTCAAGGACAGAGCAGCCCACTGCGTGAGCTGACCGCGGACAGACGGCGACCGCGAACATGAACCAGGGGCCGTGCCAGCCTCCGGAGCCCCGTTCCATGCCCACAACACCCCCAGAGCCGGACACCCGTGTCCCTCGCACAGATCAGGAAGTGGACGCTCAAGTGCGTGAACGGTCCGCGTGGCAACACGAGCTGGGTCCCCGCGAACCCAGGCTGGAGGCGCGCGGGCGGGGTCTGACCATCGAGCACGGAATGGGGCGTTTAAGGAGATGAGTAGACAGACTCAGGTCTCACTCAGCCCAACCTTCTGCGACCCTGTGACCCAAAGCATCCCTGACAAAGGAAGAAAGACGTGAAGGTGGGGGGGTCATGAGCTCTCCTCACGAGAAGTCAACACACCTCCATGGGTGTTGGGTTTTGAAAAGGAGGCCCTGTGAGCATGGCCTGGAAAGTCTGCCGGGCCCTGTGTGAATACCTCTGGAGCACGAGGGCCTGGAGGATGGAGCAGAGAGAAGGGGGAAGGCGATGGGGCCTGGAGCCCAAGGGCACGGGAACACCGGTGGAAATCACTTACATCCAGGAAGAACCCAGGACCTCGTGCCCGGGGATTCCCAATATCCCGTATCCCGTTACGCACTGCGCTGTCCTGAGAAAGAACCTTCCCCGTGGCCCGGGCCTTCAGTGGGCTGTGGCTTCCACACAGCCCTGACCCCCTGGGAGACTGGAGAAATCGGGGAAGTGAGGCGAACCCCAGAGAGGCCAGAGCAAAGGGACGGAACATTCAGGAATGCTGTGGGATGATCAAGAATGCAACACGGCAGGGGCTCGAACCTGCTCCCAGGGGTCCTTGAGGTGTGGGGCGAGATGCTGGTCTCAAGACGGTCGCTCTGGCGGCAGCCTGTCCACCCCAAAACCGCGACAAGGACGGAGAGGTTTCAAAGTAGCCGTGCGCGGGGAACTTCGGGCAAGTGGTTCTAGAACCATCCTTCACTGCCCTTGGCAGAGCCAGACCCCAGACTGAACGTCCTTGAGGCCGACGAGGTGGTGGTCCGGGGTGATCCTCCCTCCCTTCCCCAATGTCCTGCCACCTCTTCTCACCCCGGGGCAGAGCTCCCCGAATGAGCTCTTCCCAGTTTCAGAAAATTCTTGGCATAACGGAAGCATCCCCAGGGAGCCTGAGATGCAGAGTGAAATCGGGGAGCCAGCAGATGCCAGTTTCTACTCGTTGGAGGCCAAGATGTGTATGGAGGACGGAACACACAATGCGGTTTGTTGAGGTGGGGACGGTATCCAGCCTCTGCCTGAGCGAGTCCCAGAAGCCTGGGGGCGGCCTCACCGGCCACTCCACCAAGGGAAGGGGGAAGCGAGCGCCTCTCCCGACTTTGCTCAGTGGCCCCCAGCTCCCAGGCTGTGGCGGTGACGCGAAGGAATCCAAGCATTTTCCGCAGGATCCCTAAACCACGGGCTTCCGCACCATGATGTTTCCAGGCGGGACTGATGCCTGAGACGCTTTGTGAACAGAAAGTGTTTGCTGGGCCAAAAATTGCTGCAAGCATCGCGCTCACACGTGGGAGTCCGCAGCATGTTTGGACGTGACAAAGGAGACCCCATATCCCAAAAGATGGCATCTAGCCCCCCCCCGACGCCGTGCCAAAGAGCAATTGTGGGAAGAAAGATGAGGAATGGAGTCTGGCCGTTAGATAGGGTCCGGCTGTGTGCGGTGGACCGGGAGAGCAGGTGAGGCGTGAGGTGGGCATTTCAAGGGGCGTATGGTGGGTGGACATGGGGGAGAAGTTACAGGGGCAGAAGGGGCTCCAGCTAAGAGTAAGCGCCCGTGGGCATGAGAGGGTGCGAACGGCTGCGGGTGAGTGTGCTGAGGGAGCACGAAGGGGCTTGAGCGGGCAGACACAGCCACGCTCCCTGAGTATCGCAGGGAGTCCCCCTCCTCCCAGCCCCGCCTTGCAAGCGACTTGTGCCCCTTCTGCCCCGAAGCTCGGAAGAGCCAGCGTCTGGCCCACTCTCCGTCCCAGGCCGCAGTGGCCCACAACCTTTGGGATGGATCAACTTCCACACTTCGTGTCCCTGGGTGACCGCGTGAGCCCCACCCCGCCCCACGCCTGCCCTGCTAACCGGGGCTGGACATGGAGCATGAATGAGAAACAAATCTCAGTTTCGTCAAACCACTGAGATTTCAGAGTTCACCTTCCTGCAGCGTGACCCAAGCTGTCCAGCCAACGCAGTGCCGCGTACGTGCGCGGTGAGTGAGTGCAGGTAGGGTNTAACCGGGGCTGGACATGGAGCATGAATGAGAAACAAATCTCAGTTTCGTCAAACCACTGAGATTTCAGAGTCCATCTTCCTGCAGCGTGACCCAAGCTGTCCCAGCCAACGCAGTGCCGCGTACGTGCGCGGTGAGTGAGTGCAGGTAGGGTTCCCCAAATTCACTCCATTTACCCAACAGATTTTCATGTGGTGAGTCCGGGGGATCCATCAGTGAACAAAGCAATTAAGCGCTGGTCCTAGGGCGCTTATAGTCCAGTGGGGGAGACAAACAGGCAACAAAATTAACTAAATAAATAGTACTTGGAAGGTGACGAGTCTTGACTGCAATGCCCGCTAACAACAGTGTAGGGTTTGGGTTGGGCGGCCGACAGAAGATGGGCTAACGGCGCACCTGACCCCCGTCTGGGCTCAGGTCCTGGGCTCTCCCTGGCCCGACCGGAACAGCCTCCCTGCCCCCGAGACCCTGATGGACAGAGTGAAGCCGGCATCAGCGTCTGTCCACGAAGCATGCAGCCCAGGCTTCTGAGAACCAGTCAGTTTCGTGGGGTAACGAGGGAGGACGTGACCCCCTGCATAACACGAGCTGAGCAGGGACGGGCACAGTGGCCCCGTGCGTCTGACGCACCGCAGCCTGGTGAGCAAGAGAAGTGTGCAGACTTTGAACCCTTCCACCTCCTGCCTCTCTTCCTCTTCCTGGGCTTGGGTCTCAGGGTCTGGGGACCCCAGGAAGAAGGGAGAAGGCGGTAGCATGACTCTGTTGTCCCTTTNGGCCCGACCGGAACAGCCTCCCTGCCCCCGAGACCCTGATGGACAGAGTGAAGCCGGCATCAGCGTCTGTCCGCGAAGCATGCAGCCCAGGCTTCTGAGAACCAGTCAGTTTCGTGGGGTAACGGGGGAGGACGTGACCCCCCGCATATCACGAGCTGAGCAGGGACGGGCACAGTGGCCCCATGTGTCTGACGCACCGCAGCCTGGTGAGCAAGAGAAGTGTGCAGACTTTGAACCCTTCCACGCCTCTCTTCCTCTTCCTGGGCTTGGGTCTCAGGGTCTGGGGACCCCAGGAAGAAGGGAGAAGGCGGTGGCATGACTCTGTTGTCCCTTCCCTCTTCTGCAGCCTAAGAGCACTGGCTGGGGGACTCGGTTCCTCCCTCCTAGCCACCTCCCCACCACGTAACCAGCTGCAGCGTCCCCTCCCTGCTCCCACTCGCCTCCCGGAACCTTCCACGGTAAGTAAGAGGAGCATTGCTGAGCCTGGCTCGGTAGGAAAAGAGGAGGACGGGAGCCAGAGGGGCTTTGAGGACACACCACGCGTAGCCTGCCGCGCCAGACAGACCGCCCCAGAGCCCTGGGAGGAAGCCGCTCGCGGGCAGTCCCCCAACGGCGCGGGTATTAAGTACAGCTCATTAAAACACAATATGTAGGTATAATAATTGTTCAGAGCCACATCGAATAATTGAAGATGCACTTAATTTACCGTATTGCTCTGCTGTGAATACTGAGAGGGATACAGTAGCGGTTTTTAACGTTGAGTAAATATTGATTAATACATTTTCAATATGGAAGTTTTATGCTACCAGGCACGTGGCTTAATAGAGTGGACACAGTATCAAAGTGCACAGATCCCTCTCTTGCGGGCGTGTGCACCTGTGTGTGCGCTCTTTTCACTCAATTTTTGGAGCTCTTTCCATGTCAAAGGAGAGTGGATAATTAGAAGTGAACAGAAGCTTCTCGCAGATGGTCAGCTGTAAAGAGGGTCAGCTCTGCGGGAAGGTGTGCATGTCCTGCCGCCCCTCCCATCCTTCCTCCCGCCTGGAAAGCAGTTTGGCAGCTGGATCTTGGACCATGAGAAAACCTCAAGGAAGGAAAGCTCTCACTTAGGGTGGTGAGAGGGCAGCACGGGAGAGGCTGAGTTCCTGGTGGCCAAGGCGCTGCCGTGCCAGCCCCAGACACAGCTCATAGTGTTAGGAGAAATAGTTAATTCAGCTTTATGTTGGCTAATTCACATAACGGGGTTTCTGTTATATGCAGCTAATCTAATCATAACTGATAGAGGCTTTTGATACCAGAAACGAGATGCCCAAACAAAAAAACCCGAAACACGCTCTGGGCTGAAGGTAGGAGGCGAAGGGGTAGCTGTTAGGGACCCAGGTACTCCAGGCTGGAGAGCTGGTGAGCCCAGCCACGAGAAGGAAAAATAGTAGGTCAGCCTTTCACCTTGCAAAGCCAGCCTCTTGGGATAGGAGGCTAGAGTATGAAAGGAAACGACATGGAAAATTCCAGAAAGTTTGAATCAGCTGGTTCCTTCTCGCAGCTTTTATCAAAGCCCCACATGATGGACATGAGTTCGGCCCACAAGCAGAAATAAAAGAAATGCCTCATTGCTAAGGAAGGCGCCCCCCGGCCGCGGCAGGCAAAGGGGACTGACAGTCCCTTCATCTGGAGCTTTGCAAGGTCGAAAAAGCCGGCTGCTTCTCCTCTCTCCAACCAAAACAGTTAGAAGCTGTAACTGAATAATTGCAGACGAAGAGAAGACTAGTAACTGAATAATTGCAGACTAAGAGAAGACTAGTAACTGAATAATTGCAGACTAAGAG
>NC_048234.1:1159618-1161875 GCF_002007445.2 Ailuropoda melanoleuca
GTTGCCCTCTGTGGGTGACCTTGGATAGGATGTTTAATGTCTCTGGCCTTCATGTCTTTAAAAAAATGCAGATAATAATGCCTACCTCCTGGAGTGAGGGTTCCATGAACAAACGCATGGAAAGAACCAAGTAGATACTCAAAACATGATAGATTAGCCGGTTCTTCTCCAGTCCCAAGGAAGAAGCAGCTTCCGTCCTCAGGGCACTCAGTCATCCTGTCTCAGCATCGCTGACGTCTAGACCTGGACCAGCTCTTCCTATGTGCCAACGGGCAGCAGGAAGGCCACAGACCACGTGGCAGAGAGGTCATCCTCAGAGCAGTGGCATGTTTGGTGGGAGATGTTTTAATCAGACAGCTCTGCATTCCAGTCCAGACTCCAGCACTTCCTGGCTCCATGATCTCAAGCAGATCATCCAACCAGCCCAAGCCTTAGTTTCCCCATCTGTAAATGCGGACAATCACCCCACCTCCCAGCCCTGTTCTGAGGACTGAACGAGATCCCAGATGCAAAATGACCACGACAGGGTCTGGCACAAAGCACATGATCCATACATGGTTCCTGCCACCTCCCACTTTCTTTCAAAGTCAAGAGAATTCCTTCCTCTAGCTGGAAGTCCAAAGCACTGCCCACCTCTTCCTAATGAAATGCTCACATTCCACCTCCTGTGACCTTTATTTCTGAGAAAATTCTGCCTTCCTTCTAGACAGGGAGCTGCCTGGAGGACAGAGGCTATGTCTGACCCGCCTGTCTTCCCCTGACTGCCCAGCTCACGGAAGGTACAGAGTAACCGTGCACTGAATAAAGGGACGATGAGTAGCCGAGCAGTTACGTCAGAAGCTGTGAGTGAAGGAAAATTAATTTGCAGATGGAATTATTACATTGTGTACCCAATCTTGCAAATCAATGAGGCATGGCTTATAAGAGTTTCAAACATTTTTTTCAGAAATTTAATTGCCGGCTAATTTTCCTGCACAACACAGTA
The DNA here is from genome assembly GCF_002007445.2 of Ailuropoda melanoleuca. Classification (NCBI taxonomy): domain Eukaryota; kingdom Metazoa; phylum Chordata; class Mammalia; order Carnivora; family Ursidae; genus Ailuropoda; species Ailuropoda melanoleuca. The sequence goes on from NC_048234.1 coordinate 1,160,604, forward strand.
ATCGTTGTAAGCTAAAGGCCACAAGACAGAGCTCCGGAAACCTCCCCAGGCTCTGCCCAAAACTGAAGTTGCTTTCTCCGAGTCGGAAGCCTGAGGACGCAAGCTACCATAATTGTCTCCACCTGTGGTCGTGAGCAGGATGCGTTTACCCTCATTCTTCCACTCCCTATGTCCCCATGAGTGGGCATGGCTCCCCCACCTGTGACTGCAGACGTGGGCTGACTTGAGCGGAGCCATTACCAATCTCTCTCTCACTGTGCTGTTTTGTGATCAGGGCTCAGTCTGTGACTACAATCGTGACTCAGTCTGTGACCACAATGGGGCCCAGTCTGTGACCACGATCCAGGCTCAGTCTGTGACCACGATCAAGGCTCAGTCTGTGACCATGATCTGGCCCCAGTCTGTGACCAAGATCCGGGCTCAGTCTGTGACCACGATCCGGGCTCGGTCTGTGACCATGATCTGGGTTCAGTCTGTGACCATGATCCGGGCTCAGTCTGTGACCATGATCCGGGCTCAGTCTGTGACCATGATCCGGGCTCAGTCTGTGACCACGATCCGGGCTCNCTGTGACCACAATGGGGCCCAGTCTGTGACCACGATCCAGGCTCAGTCTGTGACCACGATCAAGGCTCAGTCTGTGACCATGATCTGGCCCCAGTCTGTGACCAAGATCCGGGCTCAGTCTGTGACCACGATCCGGGCTCAGTCTGTGACCATGATCCGGCCCCAGTCTGTGACCACGACCCAGGCTCAGTCTGTGACTACGATCCGGGCTGTCTCTGACCATGATCCGGCCCCAGTCTGTGACAACGATCCAGGCTCGGTCTGTGACCACGATCCAGGCTCAGTCTGTGACCACGATCCAGGCTCGGTCTGTGACCACGATCCAGGCTCAGTCTGTGACCACGATCTGGGCTCGGTCTGTGACCACGATCTGGGCTCGGTCTGTGACCATGATCCAGCCCCGGTCTGTGACCACAATCCGGGCTAAGTCTCTGACCATGATCCGGCCCCAGTCTGTGACCACGATCCAGGCTGAGTCTGTGACCACGATCCAGGCTCAGTCTGTGACTATGATCCGGGCTCAGTCTGTGACCACGATCCGGGCTCAGTCTGTGACCATGATCCGGCCCCAGTCTGTGACCACGACCCAGGCTCAGTCTGTGACTACGATCCGGGCTGTCTCTGACCATGATCCGGCCCCAGTCTGTGACAACGATCCAGGCTCGGTCTGTGACCACGATCCAGGCTCAGTCTGTGACCACGATC
>NC_048234.1:1162535-1186029 GCF_002007445.2 Ailuropoda melanoleuca
TCAGTCTGTGACCATGATCCGGGTTCAGTCTGTGACCATGATCCGGGCTCAGTCTGTGACCATGATCCGGGCTCAGTCTGTGACCACGATCTGGGCTCGGTCTGTGACCACGATCTGGGCTCGGTCTGTGACCATGATCCAGCCCCGGTCTGTGACCACAATCCGGGCTAAGTCTCTGACCATGATCCGGCCCCAGTCTGTGACCACGATCCAGGCTGAGTCTGTGACCACGATCCAGGCTCAGTCTGTGACCATGATTCCGGGCTCAGTCTGTGACCACGATCCGGGCTCAGTCTGTGACCATGATCCGGCCCCAGTCTGTGACCACGACCCAGGCTCAGTCTGTGACTACGATCCGGGCTGTCTCTGACCATGATCCGGCCCCAGTCTGTGACAACGATCCAGGCTCGGTCTGTGACCACGATCCAGGCTCAGTCTGTGACCACGATCCAGGCTCGGTCTGTGACCACGATCCAGGCTCAGTCTGTGACCACGATCTGGGCTCAGTCTATGGCCATGATCCAGGCTCAGCCTTCATCCATAGCCACACCTCTACAGCCACAGCTGAAGTTAGAGATGGACCAGTGAGACAGACATGACACAAAGACCTGAGGTGTCTGCTACACAACTCGATAAATAATTATTGAATTGAACTGAATAAATGTTGGATGATTCCTCGGAGTCCCAAGATGAGGTGGGACGTGGGGAGGATGGGGAGGAATGGAAGGGAGGGAGTCATCAGCCCTGATGAGGATGGGCCCAGAATTCAGGTGTAGCAGACAGAGTTAAATCTTGGCCCTGACCCATTTAAGCTGGATTTGTCACCTTCAGCTGCAAGGCAACCACTTAGAGATCACAGAGCCTGGGGCGCGTGCCCATGGTCCAGTTGCAGTCACTGTCACCTGCTTGGGCATCACCACTAAATGGGTCAGCACTCGCCGGCCACCCTGATGATTAACAGCGTGGAAAGTGGCTATCTCATGGTGACTGGGGCTCCGTGACTCGAGCCTGGAAAATGCTGCCGCGCCAGCAATGAGCTCATCCCGTGAGCATGAGCCGCAGTGGGGCTCCAAGGGTGGTAAATCTCCGTGGCTGCTTTCGTGGGCATTCGTGACTTCCCTGCATCCGTCCGTCCCCTGCTCCGCCTCCCCTCTCTGCTGCCTCCCGTGTCCCATCTGAAGGACGCCTTTGAAATGAGGGATGAGACCTAATGAAGCTAGATGCAAAATTAATCAAATATGACACAAGAACGGATGTGGAAGGCAATCCGTCCGCACACGAGGCGCTCTGTTTACCGCCAGCAGCATTTGTGAGGGACTCGGACAAGGGGCAGCAACATCAGGGAGTATTTCCAGAGTGAGGACCGGAAACAGAAAACACTTGCTAAGGAAGGCGGATCTGAGACCTCAAGGCACCGAGATTCTTGGAGGCTGATTTTCCTTGTTTCGACCCAGTTAGAAGCAGTGCCTAACGACGGCTTCGAAGAGCTCGACCACCGCATACGAGAGCGGCAGCTGCCCGTTTCTCTGTGCATCGCAGCATGTAATCACCCAGTGCTGCCTTCCGGAGCAGAGACTCTGTGCCTGGCCCTGTACTAGGCTCGAGGCAAGCCGGCCAAACACCCAGAAGCATCGTCTTATTTGAGTTTGCGTAACCTTGGAAGTAGGTACTATTCGTGTCCTCAATTTACAGCTGAGGAAACTGAGTCACGAACTAATGTGCTTGGGGTTAAGCCAGCAGAAGTTCGCCTCCCAAGCAAGCCGTTCACATCTTCCCTCCCCACCATTTGAGCGCAGGCAGAGTGACTGCGAGACAGAGGTTCACTTATCCCCCAGGCAGTGTCTAGACGGGACAGCCCCCTTCCTCTGTCCCTGGTGCCACACTGGTCTGTTTTTAGCCAAGCCTGGCGTCCCCTACCGAGCCAGTAAATCCCTGGGGCTTAAGTCATCCGGAACTGGCTTCTCACCGGCAGAGGCGGGCATCTGAGGGAACAGGTGGTAAGCCTCGAGGAAGAACACCTCCTGGGGAAGCTGCCAGCACAAGAGGGGAATTGCAAATTCCTCTGAAGGGTGAATCCTGTTTGTTATTCAGGGAAGGATCCCTGGTATCTAAGGAACCTCAGACAACCCAGCAGGGTCATGGGCCATGGGCCGGGGAAGGACAGAGCAGGGGGAGCCAACAGGGTGTGCAGAACAGCAGCATTGGGAAGTCACCCAGAGGGAAGCAAACCGTCCTGAGCCAGTGGGGAATCTCATTCAAGTCTTTGTTAGAAGCCGTGGTCTGCTCCTGTCACTGCTGCGACCGGAAAGCCGAGCGGCGCCCGCGCTGGGGACAAGGACAGTCTAGACGCTGTCTCTGCCGTGCTGTGTGCCTGTCCCCGGCCCCCTGCGGGTGTCCTTGTCTTCGTGTGGTGACGCAGAGGACAGACTCCTGAGTCCAGATCCTGTGTGGCCTCTGGAAAGTTACTCACCCTCTCTGGGCCTCTGTTTGCTCATCCGTAAAAGAAAATAAGAATCGTAACAGGCCTATCTGGCAGGGCTGCTGTGGGGTTTAAGGGCTTGTTAGCACAGTCCCTGACACCACGGGAATTTCAGCTTTACTGATATTTTATCATTGTTACTGAGTGGTTTTCCGGCCTGTGCGGGCATCTGCATGTCCGTGCCTCCGTGACCGTTACTTCCTTCCCCGACCTTCACTTTGCGGACACGCGGCCCCGCACCCTTCCTGGATGCAGAGAGCGGGAACCACAGCAGTGCCCGGACGAGGCAGGATAGACAGTCGGGAATTAGCAACATCGGCGTCTCGGTGACTTCACAAAACAGGGGAGGGTTTCGTGTTCGCGTCACAGCCAAGCAAGCCAGCACGTTGTCCCCGGGGGCTGTCCTCAGCGTGGGGACTCGGGGACCCAGGCTCCTTCCATCCCTATAAAACGTCCATCCGGGGACTGAAGGGTCGTGCGAGATGGTTTTAACCCAGTCCTGCAGATGGCTCACATTGCCTCTGTCCACACTCCGTCCCGTCTGTCACAGCTCAGGGGCCAGAAACAGTATCACCGGTCTCGCCACAGAGAATCAATCCTGACTTTGCAGAGAAACGTTACTGCGGGGACAGAAGGAAAGCGCAGGGCCTCCCCCTGTTACTCACTCAAGATTCTCAGCCGATCCCTCTGCTCCATCTTAACGAACCCTCTCTCTACAGAGCCCCTGGCCGCACCGTCCCTGCCCCCCTGCCTGCTCAGCTCCCCGACTTCTCTCCGTCTCCCCTGCATTTCAGGGCAGAAACCAGGACATTGCCCAGAAGCAAGAAAAATCAGGGAATGACGCATATTGACAAAGAATCACAACTAACTCATTTCTCATCTTCGCGTGTCAGCATCAACACGTGAAGTCAGTCGGCGCGAGGCAGTGATGCCGGGAGCCAGATTCCGCGTGAGCCGGGGGGTGGGATCTCTGCAGCCCCCAGGGGTGTCCGGGGGCCTCCCTGTGGCCCCAGGTCCTCGTTCCGCAGACGTTCCGCAGACGCCAGGGAGAGGCAGGGGTGTTCCTCCGGGTAACTGGCTCTTCTGAGGGGGAAATACCCGGTGAGGCCTGAGCGGGCTGCCTGGGGACAGCGGCAGCAGGTGCGAGCCCCCAGCATCCTTCCCGAGCCCCGGGAGGAGTCCAGGGCAGGAAGGAGGCTGAAAGGGAGCATCTCTCCAGCTCGCACAGGGAAGAGTGGGTGTGATTTCGCACGACATTTTCCTGAAGCTGAGGGGAAAGAAAGTCAAACAAAGCAATGGTTTGGCAACAGACGGTGAGCGAGATCCGTTGGGAAGATCTCTTCCGGGGTTGAAAGGAAAGACAGCGGAGATGCCCCTGCTGAGGGGGTCCCGACTCCCACCTGCCCGGACGTCTTTAACTGCTCGCCGTGAAAGCTCCATCCGAGAGGAGATCAAACCCAAAGCGCGGTCCGGCGCCGTCCGTCTGAGCCGGCGTGAGCGTGTCTCAGAAAGCACGGCAATAAAGGCTGTACAGAGTCTGAGCTCCGTCACCATTGAGGCCCAGCCGCGGGGAGCGGGGCACGGGGACGCAGACGCAGGTCCCCGTCATGGCCACCGCGGAGCCGGGCCGTGAGTTACGACCCGGGCAGAGGACGCTCACAAAGGCCGGGGCGGGAGAGCCGTTGTGCAGACACGAATCCACGTCGCAAAGGCTACCAGGGGATGGACGGCCACGAGCTCCCTCTGCCCGTGGCAGGTGTCCCACACCTCAGCCACGCATGTGTGCCCAAACGTCCCCAAGGAGTATTGACGTCAGGCGCCTCCAGATGTGGTGCGGGGAGGAGGCAAAACGGCCCTTCCATGGCGGACACAAGGAAACACCCCACGAAGCCAACCTGAGTGATATTCTCCCAAATAACCGGCTGGCACTCTTCCCACATATGGAGCTCATGGAAAATAAAGACGGACTCCGGAACTGTCACAGGCTGGAACGGGATTAAATTAGCTAGGACTAGATGCAAAGTGGGGTCCTGGACCAGAAAGGAGATCTCAGAGGAGAACTGCCAAGGTCACTAGCCATCAAGTGAAGTTCACCGGTTAGAATGAATACAGTGGAAGCAAGGAGCTCCCACCTGCCAGAGGCCCCAAGCTAGAGCCTCTCCCTTCACGACCACAAGGGAAGTCACGCTGGGCGGACGGGGGTCAGCATCCAACCAGGACTGTCCCCGGGATGTAATCGGAGGAGGAAAGGAGATTTGAAAAGGGAATCATTTTCTCACTAGGTGATTCAATGTGACACCTTTTAAAATCATCTCTGGGACCCCCTAAAAGTCACATACCACTTGGGGACAACGCTGCTTTTTGGAAACCCCATGGTGAAGTCTGAAGACCGTGGGGACGTCAACAGTCAGAGGCTTGCAGTGAGAGGGACCGTCCCCACAGCATCAGCCCATCCATTTGGGGTTTTTTTAAGGGAACGTGTGTTAGTACCTGTCAGCTAGTGTCAGTGCTGTCCAGGGAAGGGTCCCAACACACACCACATGGAGGAGACTGTGTGGACAGCTCCTCAGGGAGCCTCTTGTCCAGCCTGGGCGTCTTACAGATGGGCAAAGAGAGGGCCAGAATCACAAAGCAGGTGCTTCCGTTTCCCTGTGCCTCGGATGGGACCTTCACACCCACGTGGCAGGGTGCTTGGGGGATCAGAGGAGACCATGTATGCAAGGGTTTTGAAGCCAAGAGAGCGTGAGGCATGATTTCGGGGACTCGCGTGCCCACAGGAGAGACTGGCCCGGAACGTGCACTCAAGCCCACACTGGAATGGCCGAGTTCTCGGAGTGAAAGCCACTGCTCCCAGGAGAAGCCGCGGGGCTTTGAGCCCCTAGGGCAGGCAGAGGCCAGGCTGCTCAGCAGGGGAGAGAGAGAGAGGGAGCAGGCATGTTCCTCCCTGCAGCAAACATGTCCGAGAACGGGGTCTGCACCAGACCTCACCCTGAGCTGGGAGGGGGCCTCTGGGAGCCCCTCCACAGCTCAGCACGGAAACCCCTCCCTTACTGAAGCTCAGTCATCAGGTGAAGGCAGTGCTAGGAGCCTTCTCCTCCCCTCCCACCCGGTGGGCCCCTCATTGTGAGCCCCCCCCACGCTGTCCCCAGAGGACAGGACCCCTCCCACCACCATGCCCCCTGCTCCCTGTCCTCGGCACTCAGAAGGCAAGACACGGGCTGGGCCGGGGGGAGCCGATGGAGGTGCCAGATGCTGGTGAGCAAGAAGTGAGCCCCCCACCAGGGTCCCACTCCAGCTGTTTTCAACTTTGCATCCAATGGAAATTTCTTGAGCCATGCTGAAAGCTCCCACAATGACTCATGTTGCCAAGCAAGCTCTAGGCGCAAATGGATGCTAATTATTCTGTGGAACCAAGACATGTGGAGAATTTAAACAGGGGGTCCCACTAAGCCGATGGTGGGAAATCTGAAGGCTCAGAAAGACATGGCCTGCCCCCCCTCTACTGCTCAGCCCCCGGCCCCCAGGCCTCCCCCCCAACCTGGCTTTGCAGCCAAGCTGGGTTTACAGAGCCTCCTTTGTGCAGCACGGAGGCGGGCAACCCCTCGAAACCTGCAGGGGGCCCTACGATGCCCCCCCTAGGCCCGCCCCAGCGAGGGAGCCACGGAAGGCCACCGCATCTCGTTTCCCAGGACAGGCTGGACAGAGGCGTGCCCCGGGCCTCCCGCCTCCCTCACGCAGACTGCCCAGAGGGTCCTGGGTCACCCCCTCCTGCAGAGCCACCCCCTGGCCCAGGAGGTGAGGGCCAGGCACTGCACCACAGTAGGCAGGACCACTGGACATCTCCAGCTCACCCTCGGGGCTGCACTCCTCGGCCTTGGCCGGGGCCAGTCCCTCTCCCCGCAGCGCTCACCCCTCCCTCTCCCCACCGCCTCCTACCGGACCCCCGTGATTCGGGTGCCCCCTCCTCCTGAAGGCCTCCCCACGCCCCAGCTAGGATCACACCATCCCCTGTGCCCGGGCCACATGGCGCTGAGTGCCCTGCAGTGTAAAGGGACTTCATGCCCCTCAAGGACAGGGCGCTGGCCGTTCGCTCCCAGGCACCCCCAGGACCCACGGAGATGAGGCCGCCTGGGGGCAGGACGGGGCCCACGCTGCTCCATGTCACACAGAAAGAGGTGGCGGCTCGTTAAGAAGGAGCAGGATTTGGGGGGGGTGCTCTCAACGTCCCTCAACTTCCCCATCGACTCGGGAGCCTTAGGTCCAACGTAGTTACAGAGCAACCAGGANCCTAGGCCCGCCCCAGCGAGGGAGCCACGGAAGGCCACCGCATCTCGTTTCCCAGGACAGGCTGGACAGAGGCGTGCCCCGGGCCTCCCGCCTCCCTCACGCAGACTGCCCAGAGGGTCCTGGGTCACCCCCTCCTGCAGAGCCACCCCCTGGCCCAGGAGGTGAGGGCCAGGCACTGCACCACAGTAGGCAGGACCACTGGACATCTCCAGCTCACCCTCGGGGCTGCACTCCTCGGCCTTGGCCGGGGCCAGTCCCTTTCCCCGCAGCGCTCACCCCTCCCTCTCCCCACCGCCTCCTACCGGACCCTCGTGATTTGGGTGCCCCCTCCTCCTGAAGGCCTCCCCACGCCCCAGCTAGGATCACACCATCCCCTGTGCCCGGGCCACATGGCGCTGAGTGCCCTGCAGTGTAAAGGGACTTCATGCCCCTCAAGGACAGGGCGCTGGCCGTTCGCTCCCAGGCACCCCCAGGACCCACGGAGATGAGGCCGCCAGGGGGGAGGACGGGGCCCACGCTGCTCCATGTCGCACAGAAAGAGGTGGCGGCTCGTTAAGAAGGAGCAGGATTTGGGGGGGGGTGCTCTCAACGTCCCTCAACTTCCCCATCGACTCGGGAGCCTTAGGTCCAANTGGGGGCAGGACGGGGCCCACGCTGCTCCATGTCACACAGAAAGAGGTGGCGGCTCGTTAAGAAGGAGCAGGATTTGGGGGGGGTGCTCTCAACGTCCCTCAACTTCCCCATCGACTCGGGAGCCTTAGGTCCAACGTAGTTACAGAGCAACCAGGAACCACAGGCGAGGAACCGGCCGACTCCCCAAGAACGTGGATCCCCCCCCCATGCCGGGGAGTCAGGCGCCGAGAGAGGAAGGGCCAGCCCAGGTGTCCTGATCCTGGCCCTCTACCGCCCACGTCCAGGGCAGGAGGACGGTAATAACGGTGGGACCACATCGGGAGGGCAGCCCGTGCGCCAGGACTGGTCCGAGCACCTCACACCCATCAGCTCACTGAACCCTCTCAACGCACCCGGAGGAGCCTAGGAAACCGAGGCCCAGAACAGTTAAGTAAAGCGCCCTAAGTCACACAGCAGACCTGGGATTCAAGCCGGGCGGTCTGGCTGCAGAGTCTGTGCCCACGGGACCAACCAGTCCTTCCACCCTGTCCAGACGGAGGCAAGGCCGTGCACTCGGGCCCCTCCTTGGGGGCCCTTGCTCAACAGGGCCCATCCTGGCATACAAGAGGTTGCCCGAGGGAGGAAATCACCTTTCCAGAAAACGACTGACCCCGGTGAGTTTCCTGGACTGCACGGCTCAGTCATCTCTGAGGACAAAACGCACACCAGCCACACCCCCTGCCTGCCTCCACTACCCCTGTGCCCCGTCCCGTTCAAGTGACAAAAGCACCCTGCCTCCCCCACGTTGTGAGAACTGACGCAAGGAAAGACCAGCGGCCGTCTGAAGGTGGAAGGCCTGAGCTCTGGGGCCAGCTCTGATTCTCTCGGGCGCTGTGTGACCCTGGGGGGCTTCCCGAACCTCTCTGAGCCTGCGGCTTCTCCACCATGGGGTGGGATCGTAAACCGTGGCTCTGAGGGCACGGACGTCGGCGGCGCTCTGCTCCGGGGCTAGCGAGGAGAGAGCCGAGGATGAAGTCATCACCGCGCCCGAGGAGGGACACACAGGAAGCCTGGGACCGCGTGGGGGTCAGGAGGGGTGCGGCGCCCCTGGGGCAGGTGGGGCAGCCCGAGCACAGGTGAGCGGTTGCAGTGGTGCTTGGAGAGAGGAAGGGGCTGTGGAGGGACTCACGGCCCCCGAGCGCTTGGGCACAGACCGCTGGGAAGGTCCTGGGAGCAGGTCCCGGGGGCTGCAGCAGGAGAGGCTGGAGGGGGGTGGCCGCTGGAGGCTAGGACCTGCCTGAGGGCATCCCATGGCTTCGACCCCGTGAAATACGTCTGCACACGAGCTCGAGCCTGTCACCCCCGCTCTATGCAGATGTTCTCATTATACAGAACCTCACGGCTGTCACAAAGCCAGGTCGTGGCCAACGGGACGCCCTCAACCGCGGCATTTCTAACAGGTCCTCAGACCCCACTCCGGGCACACACAGGTCACCCCTCTGGCCCCAGAGCCTCCCCAGGCCCTCCCTCCGTCTTCCCTCCGCACTGGGGTCCTGCTCAGCGCCCTGGCCCCCACCCCCTTGCGGGTGGCTTGGAGCCCCTGCTGCCCCAGGCCCACGTGCCCTCAGAGCCCCTCCGTCCTGCTTCACCACCACAGCAGAGTGGCCAAGACCCCCACCCCGACACTCTGACGCCCCCAGGGGCCCCCCAGAGTGACAAGAGCATCTTTCTTCCCAGGACACACATCAGTTGCCATGGTGACTGGGTCTACAGGTGGGGGTGGGGGGCGGAGGTTCAAGCAGCGACCACCATACCGTTTTTCCAGTGTTGTCTGCTGTGCTGGACTTCTCCCGGGGCCCCTGCCGGCTGGGGACGCGGAGGGACGGGGCCAGCCCAGGCCGCTGGACACACACATCCTCGCCCCAACGCCTGAGCCACGTCCACGGGCCTCCTGGAGACCCGTGGGGGGGAAACTGATACCTGGGAGGGGAGAGGCCATCACTCGCCTCCACCCACCACAGACTCCAGATCTCAGCCCCGGCCCGGCCATGACCTCGGCTGCATGTGAGCCACCCTAAAAAACAACGGGAGGCCAGCATGGAAAACCGGAAGGTGTTCAAAACCACCCCAAAGCCCCCTTCTCCCAGAGGAAGCCACTGTAAGCACGGGACATGTCCCCTTCTTGCCCTTTTTCCAAGACGATGTAAAGATTCTAAACAGAGAAAGATGAAAATGTGGGAAGATAAGATAGTGGGAAGATACGTACAGGCGGGAGCGCCCCCCCTTTTCCTTCTGACATATCATGAGGGTTTCTCACGTCCCCAGAATTCATACAGCGCTTTTAAATGATTTGTAAAAACTTACCAAACGGATACACCGCCGCTCAGCGTTGTGTCTTCACGGGCAGGACATGGAGACTGAATCTTGTTTAGGACGGCCATAAACTTTTTGGTCTCCATCTCTGAACGTTTTCTAAGATTATCCTTCTAGAAATGCAATCCCTAAGACAAAGGGGATAAATATTTTAAGGCCTTCGTAGACACTTCCAAATATCCTCTAAAAATTTACCCTCCCATCACCTGTGTTTGAGAATTCTTGTCCTAACACACCCTGTATGTCACAGCCTCAAAAAAGGAAATCTACAGACACACACACACACAGAGGAAATTGCAAGGCTCAGGGTTGCAATTAAAATAAATTGAAAAGCTCTGCCTTTAAATGCAGTTGAAATTAAAGGGGTGTCCTTTGCCCAGCGCTGGCCTTGACGACACGGGGGCCCCGCGTCTGAAGCATGGGTCCACCCCAGAGTCTCTGCCGGTGATGCGGTAGAGACCCTTTACCCCCCCCCCCGCCTCCCTCCACCCCCCCGCCCCGCTGGCCGATAAATGGCTCCCCTGCCCTTGTTCCCAGAACCCACTTCCTAGCAATGCAAGCGGGCCATTTGTCATTCTGCCACAGAGTTCAGCTCAGCCAGATACATTCCGCTTCCCCCACCAAGGACATCTCAGGCCCCACGGCGCCCTGGATGGAGCAGCACACAGGAGCCGGGAGGCGAGGCCCAGTGTCTGCCTCGCTGTGTGACCCTGGGCCCGTTACTGAGTCTCTCTGGGCCTGCGGTCCTCGTCTCCAAAGGAGGGAGCTGGACTCTACCAACTCCAAGGTCCATGACCCCCTCTCTGTCTCTGTCTCTGAGCCCCCTAGTGAGAAGAAGGCCATCTCTGTCCTGCTTGGCCACAGCCTGACCGGCCGCCCTAGGGCCGCACAGGAACAAAGCTGAAACACGGCCGTGGTCCTGCAGAGGCCAGCAATGCCGCGCGGGCCTGGGGCAGAGGCGGAAGACGCGGGGAAGAGCCGGGGAAGCTCCGAGGCCAGCACTCCACGTCCCCGCTGCGATAAAGCCAGGCTTGGGGTGGGGGGGAGTCGGCAGGTGGAACTGTGCAGTTTGAAGGGAAAGAGCTGAAGGCAGAGGAGGCACCCAGCACCGCGGGGACCCCAGCGACGGCTCCCCGCGGCCCTCAGAGAGACCGGCTCCATCAGCCCGCGCTGAGAACAAAGCCGGGCCTGCCGTCTTTTCCATGGAAACCTGTGTTCCCAGATGTTCCCTTCCTGCTGAATATTTCCCAAGGATAACAAGTAGGAGGAGGGTTCACAGGATGGGAGTGGGGGGGGGGGAGGTCTGCAGATTTAAGAAATAGGAACAGCTGGTTTCAAAGACTCCTGCAAGGAGAAAAGGAGCTTTTGTTCTGTGCTTCCCCCTGTGCTCTGGGTTTAAATGAAAGCGCGGATTGATTGATCAGCCGTGTCTCGTGAAAAAGACCGCAAACAAGGTGATTTCAAACCGGTGCGTGGGTGTGTCTCCACCGTCCTGCCTGCGGATGAAAAATGCAATCCTATTTATTTCATTGCTTTCTGAATCTGACCAGGGATTTGGGTTTTGTTCTAGTAAATTGCTACTTACGAGAGCCCCGGGTGCCCACGCAGTTCCTGGAAGTGACGGATACAGAAAACCGCGTGCCCCTGCCGCTCCAAGGGCCGTGCCCCAGTGCGATTCCTGCCCGCAGACCCCGCAGGAGCGGGCAGCGGGGGGCTGGTGGGCCAGCGACCGCACCGCAAGGGCACAGAAATCAATGAGGCCCACACTGAGCCCCCAGAGGCGGGTGGCACTTTGGTGGAACGCTAGCCGTGCACGTCACCTCGGGAGTTTAGCCCAAGCCGTGACCCCCACCCCTGCAGCCACAAGACAGACCCCTGCCCGTCACGCCCACCGGACATGCACCCTGACCCCTCTGCCGAGAGACCCCACCCCACCTCTGCTGACCCTGTGCCCCCGGGAATATTCGGCTGTGCTCTTGTCTTTGAAGAGTGGAGTGGAGGGAGGAGAGGGGGCTGGCCCACCCAGCTGCGAAGTCGGGCCTCCGTGCTGATCCCACAGGGACCCTCCTCCCTCCTCTCGCAGCCACGTTGCTCACCCTGCCCACGGGGCGGTGTCCACCCCCTTCGCCTTTCCCAGGAGTGACACCCCTCCCTGCAGAAATAATCACATCCCAGCCTCCCATCTACCTCAGCAGGAGTCTTGCAAATTTTGCAGCCTGGGAGCTTGAAGGTTGGTGGTGTTTTTACAGCACAAGGCAAGGGGTTCTCCCTGGACGAAGCAGGGGGGCCTGCGCGTGGGTCGGTGCCTCTGCAGCCCAGGCGTCCCCATGTGGGGCATCTCCAGTGACGGATCTCGTGGCCCCACACACAGCTGCGTGGGTGAGAAAATGCAATCATTCAACCCCCAGATGCTTCCCCAGGGCCCACCGCGGCCAGGCGCTGTGCTGAGCTCCCGCTGTCCTGAGCGCCACCCACGGATGCAAGTCCGTGCATCCACGCTTCCTACCATGGTAACTGTTACAGAGAATCCGCTTCCACTAAGGACGGATTTCACTTGGCGGGTCTGGAAAGGTTTCCCCAAGGAAACGATACGCAAGCTGAAAACAGAAGAATCGGCAGAGATTGACCAGAAAGAGAGGCTAGTGTGAGCTGCGATCCCGGGTAAATCCCACGTCCCTTCTCCCCCTCCTCAGCCGTAAATTCGGGGTGCTAGTCTCCCCTGCTTATTTCCCAGGACTGCCAAGGGGCAGGGAGAAAGTAGCAAAGAAAAATGCCTTGAGAACTGGGAAGTGCTGTCCAGCCGTGTCTTACATGGTTCCTCGCTAGGTGGGCTGCTGATGTTCTCGGGGGAGGCTCTGCACAGGGATTTCTCTCTGGTGAACCCACACTGGCTCCCCTCTTTCCCTACTATTTCTTTTCTCACAATTCCGCTGTTGGGCTGGAGGTTGTCATCCGACCCACTGACCTGGCGGCTTCCATGCACATCTCCACTCGATTTCCATTTGGAAATGTGGGGTTTTGGGGGTAATGTCTACAGGTGAGGTCACCGGGTGTCTTGACGGGCCTCCACAATTCACCCCCCAGGGGTGCGAGCCAGAGGGGAGCCAGCGGAGCCCCACCCGGACCGATATCAGGAAGGGACGGCAGACACAGATCGGGGCTGTAGGGTGAGTCTGGATGTCCGGCGGGGGCCACGCACAAATGTTCCCCGGGAGATGCAGGGAGGCTCTCAAAAAAGCTGGAATTCAGGCAGGGCTGGGTTTGCCAGGGACCCGGGTTCCGAAGCACGTCCTCGTCACCCCGCCTGAGTCACGGGCCTCCCCAGACGGACCTCTGCCCAACTTTGTCTGGAGACCCCCTCTCCTCTCTTCCGAGCCAAGCTCTTCAGGGAAAGTGTCTCCCCTCTGGATCTGCAGGTCCACACTGCTCCCCTTCCCGGCTTCTCTCTCTCTGCAGGAATGGGGGGCCTGCCTCAGCTGTGGGCATGTGAGCCCCTCCAGTGGAAGCCCTTGCCCGTGACTCAGCCAAGTGTGCTCTCAAGGGAGGAGACCCCTCTGTGGCAGAAACAGCCCACAACACACCGGCCCAGTGAGCAGAGGTCCCGGGGGACAACCAGCCCAGGGGCTCACACCCATGCTGCCTTTTCCTTACAGCAGGCATCCCTGAGTCCTCCCCGGATGGTGGTAAAAGGGGAAATGAGCCAGTGTAATGGGGCCGAGCGGCAAGGGCATCTATGAGCCGCTGGGATCAGACTGCCTGAGTCCCCAGCCCAAGGGACCACTCACCGGGGACATGAAATTGGAAAAACTAATGTCTCTGTGTCTCCACCTCGTCCATCATACGAGGACCCTAATAGTCCTGGAGTTACAGCGAGGATCACGTTGAGTCAAAGGAACCGGCTCCCAGCACAGCCAGGCCGAGGGCGGCGCTCGGAAGCACCCGCTCGTCTGCTTGCTTGGACAGTGTCCCGGGGGCAGCTGGTGTGCAGCATTCCCCGGCCCGCTGCATGCTGTGCGCGCCCCCGCGCGACGGCCCCACATCCCCCAACGCTCCCCCACGCCCTCTGCGTCCCCACCAATCCCCCCACGTACGCCCCACGTGCCCGCGCGCCCACGCACCCACGTGGCCCTCCATGGTCCCTGCGACCTCCGCCGGCCCCCCCACGACCCCGAGGCCCCTATGCCCGGGGGAGACCCGGCCACCCGGAGACGCGCAGCCACCCGCCCTCGTGCGCATCTGGAGAGCCGAGAAGCGCGCAGCACCCAGTGTTTTGCAGTCTAGTGGAGTCCGAGGAGAGAACACACATATATTTATTCTGAAATAGGAACAGACTTCACTGAAGAGTCCGCGGGAGCCAGTAAAAAAGAGCAATGCGCCAGGCATTTGGAAAGAAGAGAAGAAAGAAAGCCGGGGATTAAGTGCCGCGAGAGGCGTTTTAATGTTCCCGGTAACTGATTTATAAATTCCACGGAAGGCCCCGCACATCTGATTCTTCGCCGTGGATACGCATCTCCATTTTTCCATTTTATAGTCTTGGTGGGAAATGGCCTTTTTCAGAGCCGCCACTTAAAGGCACTTGACCATGGGGAGGATGTCCTGGGACAGGGGCGGGGAGGGGCTGGGGGAGCAGAGCTGGGGGTGCCCCCGGCCCCTCAAACCCCTGCCCGGACTCTGGGGACCCTGAGTAAACAGAGCAGTGTCCTTGGGGGGAAAGAGGCCCCAAGTCCGGGAGTCACCTGTTTAAAGCAGGAGAAACCCAAGCAAATGACACATTTTGGAGGGTTTCTTAATCCAGTATCTTTCTCTTGCTCTTTTCATCTGAGTGATGGGAACCGAGCAGTTTTCCATAAGGTGTCCCCAACACACTGTCCCCCGGACACGCGGCTTCCCTGGGGGAGCCAGCAGTCAGACTGAGGTCAAGACAGACCCACTCCACACTCACTGGAGGGAGCAGACGCCTCCCAGACTCAGTTTCCTCATCTGTACAACGGGGAGAAGATTGATATCTGCCCATAAGGTGACCACTTGGTCACTCTCTGAGGAAGGCAAGGCGAGCACGCTGTGGCCCTTTCCAACCCAGCTGCCTTGCACCTGCGGTAGAGACCAGGCATCGGACTGTAGGCCAGACTGGCTCGGGGTCAGGGCAGCCCATGTCCCATTGGGCTCACCTGTCCCCCAAGAGACCTAAGTCAGCGGCTGTCCCCGGCCTGGGCTCCAGGGCCTGCTTTCCCCACCTGCCAGCTGGCAGGACACACAGCATGTCGTATCAGCGTCAGAAAGATCCAGCTCTTACCAAAACCAAAAACAAATAAACTGCAATTAAGAGCTGATCTCAGCACCCGAGGCCACCTATCCCGGCTTTTTTCCCCCTCCGTCCCTCCCAGTCCCTAAAAGAGTCACAGTGTCATTGTGGTCACCAAGCAGACCGTGGCCACACGGGCTTGCTCATCTGTAAGCACTTTGTAGAAACTCCGTTGGGGAGGAGGCCCCGGGGAGCTGCCCCTCTCCAGGGGGAGCCTGGTTCCTCTCTCAACCTGGGCCTCTGTCCATCTGTCCAGCTGTTAGGACAGATGGACAGAGGCCCCGGGGGGAGGAGGTTGGAGACGAACCCCAGTCGCCACGGGGAATTGCTGGTCGGTGGGCTGTCCGTCGTGGCAGACTGGAACAACACTGCCCCAGCACAGGACCCGGCCGTTTTCACTGCCACTGAGTAGCATCATCCCAGGTATTTTTAATCTCAAAAATAACGGCGAGCATTCACCTAGCTGCTCAGTGTGCCTGGTGCATATTAGACCATTGCTATAAGGTAGGAAATATTATGGTCAGCATCTCACAGAGGATGGGACGGGGCCCAGGGAGACCTCGAACACAGAGCCGGGACTGCCCCAGCCGGGTGTGCTCCGGACCCAAGCTCCCGCCCCAGGCAGCTCCCTGCCTGCGCCCTTCCCCTCTCTGACCCCCACGTGGAACGCTGCCGGCTTCGACCCCTCAACCACATGCTCCAAGCAGAAGACTGCCCACAGGGTTGCTGTTGTGTCCCTGAAACCACGGAACATCCGTGTCGGACCTTGCTCTCCCCCCACGTCCCTGGCGCCTGAACTCCCGGTGGGGCTGCCGAAGGGTGCGGGTGCCATGGAAGAGGGTATGGCAGGTNGCATCTCACAGAGGATGGGACGGGGCCCAGGGAGACCTCGAACACAGAGCCGGGACTGCCCCAGCCGGGTGTGCTCCGGACCCAAGCTCCCGCCCCAGGCAGCTCCCTGCCTGCGCCCTTCCCCTCTCTGACCCCCACGTGGAACGCTGCCGGCTTCGACCCCTCAACCACATGCTCCAAGCAGAAGACTGCCCACAGGGTTGCTGTTGTGTCCCTGAAACCACGGAACATCCGTGTCGGACCTTGCTCTCCCCCCACGTCCCCGGCGCCTGAACTCCCGGTGGGGCTGCCGAAGGGTGCGGGTGCCATGGAAGAGGGTATGGCAGGTGCTCAAGAAATTAAAAACAGAGTTACCGTACGACCCAGCACGTCCACTCTCGGTATCTGCACAAGAATCAAAGCAGGGTCTCGAAGAGATAGCTGCACGCCCACGTCGCGGCAGCACCGTCCCGAGTGTCCCCCGATGGATGGATGGAGCGAGAAAACGTGGTGTAAATGTACCTGGGGTGCTCTTCAGCCGTAAAAAGACAGGAAATCCCAACACATGACACGATGCGGGTGAACCTTGAAGACCTCGTGAGTGAGGTAAGCCAGACACGAGAGGACAAACGCTGTGTCTCCTCCTCCGTGAGGCACCTGGGGGGTCACAGTCATGGAGACCAAAAGCAGCATAGAGATTGTGGGGCCCGGGGCAGGGAGAAGGGGGAATTTTTGTTCCCTGGGTGTGGAGTTTCTGTTTTGCAAGAAGAAGGGTTCCCGACTGGCTGCACGGCAGCGCGTGTCCCGGCCGAGATGTCGTGTGTGTTTTACCGCAATAGAAAACACAGTGGTGGGCAGCCCTGCCCCTGGGATGTCTCCGCTCCCACCTGTGGCTCCTCGTCCCCCAAACCCTCCCCTCGCTCACCTCCGGTCACCCCTGTTCATGGGGAGTGCTCAGCTCCTTCTGGACCCAGCTCCACAGCGCGCACACGGTGAGCTCCGCGGGGTGTCCCCACCAGCACACAGCCTGGTGGAGTCCTGCAAAGGTCATGCCTCTTGCTCCCAGACCCGTCTCTCCTAACGGGGGATCTGGGGCTTATTTCCCACCGACATGCGCGGTCCCAACCCCCGTTAGGCAGCAAGAGTTCCTACAGTGAGCTTTTCACCCTGCAACAGGAGACCGACTCTGTCTAGAAAACAGTCTCCGGACTGGGGGGGCGGGGAGGGAGAAGGGAGAGGGAAAGCACGAAATCAATGGGATGCGAGCAACCCCAGAAATAACGTGGGAAGAAAATACCAGAACTTTTTTTAGATAAAATCTGTTTTTGTATAAAAATAAAGGGTAAGTTAAATATTACAGTAATGTATTAATAAAAAGATACAGAGTTACCTACAGACAGGCAGTGGCATGATCGCAGATAGACCCTTCTACACGGAGAGTAGATGTGCAAACATTCTTTACCGGGGGTGTGTTTGGTGAGCGCAGAAGCAGGTGACAGCAAGGTAAGCAGATAATCCCAAAGGGAAACGACCAGCCTGAAACAGGGTCTCTAGTGACAGGCCACAGGGCTCTGTCTGCTGGCCTGAGTTTTCTGGGAGAGCTGACGCTTTGGGGAACGTGGACGTAAATGGATATTGCGTTATCCTACATTTTCTCGTCACGTGACAACCTCGTGCTGTCATGCTGGCATTCCAAACCACCTGCGTCCTTTACCCCAGCTCTCCGCCCGAGGACCCCCACTCCTTTCGAGGAGGAATAAAAGGAAGGACTCCAGGATGCTTGTATCTACGTGGTGACTGTGCGGGCTGTTTTTCTGCTTCTCTCCAGTTTCCGTCTTTCCAGCACGTGGCCACGTTCCTTTTACAAAGAGGCGGGCAGGTGCTCTCATTCCCAGACATTTCCGCGCCCCCTCCGTGCTCCGCGTTTCTCTACAATACAAGGAGTATCGTGCGAGGAATCGAGGCCCCAGACTGGGACGAGCGCTGACGCATCTCCCTTCCCAGCCCGAATCAAATACTGACGCTCGTCCTAGCTTGGACCGCCCGCCTGGGACGTGGGGTGGTGGTCGGGACGGAGGCAGCGGGAGCCTCACTGCCTGGGTCCAAATCTGGGACGTCAGCACTGCCATCTGGATGGGACGTGATGGCAGCAGTGTCCAGGGCGAGGGCAAAGGTGATGAGAGAGCCCAGCAAGGGGGTGATTTCCCCTGGATCCCACGTGTCGCTCACTCAAATGCCACCTCCTCCCAGAAGCCTTCCATGACTGGCCAATACAACCCCCACCCCCTGCGCCCAGCAGCCTTTAGCTTATTCTCCATCACTGTACTTATACCTGTCCCCACACACACACACACACAGGTGTGCCCCCTGCCCCAAGAGCAAGGACTTTAACTCCCTTGGGCTCTGGAATAATGCCCTGGCCCGTAGCCGTCACTCGGTAAATGCTGGTGAATGGAGGAAGGAATGAGTGCCTCTCCGTCCCCACACGAAACCCCGAAACCCCACTTCGCAGGGAAGGAGACAGACTCGGAGGTTCCGTGGCGCGTCCAGGACACACAGCCAGAGAGTGGCCCAGCGCAGCCTGGTAGCAGGGTCTTCTGACCACAGAAGGGCTCACCCCTCCCGTCGGCCCCTCCGAGCAGCCCACAGCCACATCCAGTCCCTGGTGGAGCCACTCACCCATTCGCCCTCCCTCAGCACTCACCTCTGCTCTCCATGCCACCACAGTGAGCCCCTGCCATCCTGTGAATCTCAGCAGCAAGGTCCCTTCTTCCAGGAAGCCTGCCCTGATTCGTTTGCTGACTTAGGCAGCCCCCTTCATGTTCCTAGAGGCCGACACCTTTCTCTTACCACCGCACCTCCTCGATTGCCAACGTTTGTGCAAACTCCGCTCTTCCCGGGCTTCACCCCGATCCTGTGCTCCGTAACCAGCAAGATAGCTCATCTAACTCGCAAAGGCCCCGAGGGCTGGGTGTCATCCCTCCTCGTTTTTGGAGGCTCCACTTCCCAGGACTGCACAGCCTTTGCTGAGCTTTCGGTCTGACGCCAGGGCCCATGAGGGCCTGACACCCCATCCCAGGCGGCCTCCCCAACAGAGACCCGCCACCCGCTTCTGGCTGGCATGTCCACCCCCCACTGGAGGCTGAGCAGGTGGGTTTGGCTGTGCGTTCTTGGGGGACCCACCCCTTCTCTGCAGACCTCCCCCCTGAAGACCTCGGGGCTCAGGCCCCCCCATCGTCCCAGTGCTCCCGGGTCTCCAGTGGCCCACTCTGCCCTGCTCGGGGTGGGAGGGTCTCTCTCAGGACCCCACAGTGGGCCTGCCTTCCCGGCGTCAGACAGGCCCTGGAAACCCTGCACCCCCAAACTCTGTGAGTGGGGTTCAGAGCACCAACTTCTCACCCACACATTCAGGCCCCTGACTACTTTTCCCACGTCCTCTTCCTGCCTCTGCTGAGTCTCATTAACGAGTATTATTAACAGGCCGTCCCCCGCACACCAGGCGCTGACCTGTAACCACTCACTGACCCTTCACGATACCCCAGTGAGCGTTACAGCCTCTGTCCCATGTTACAGACGGCCACGTGCACGGATGGACAAGGCTGGGGTTTGAACTGACAGGGCTGGCTGCCTGGCCGAGCCCCGGCTGGCCCCCTCCCCTCCCACCAGGACCACCCCACCCTGGTCAGTTCCTCCTTCCCCTTCCCTGAAGCCTCAGCCGCCTCCCCCCCGCCCACGTCCCCATGCCCCGTGTGCTCAGCGCTGGCCCTGTGGCCTGCAGACGCCGCGGGGCAGGCCCGGCACCCCCAGCCCTTGACCCCGGCCTGGCCAGCCATGGGTGCTCGGAGAATACATCACAAATGACCCTCCGGGGGAATGAGTGACGGGGGCTGACTCTTCCCTGCTCGGGGGGGCCTCCCTCCCCTCCAAGACAAAGGCCGCACATTACTCAGGGATATAAATCGACAGTTGCAAAGGCTTAATCCTTCCACACTTGCTGCAAACCCATACACATGCCGACATAAGTAAGTGTTTTTTCTGAGAAGGAGAAAGGAGGCTTTTCATAGCATCATAAAAACAACGCTTTATTTTTCATCTTGCAGAGCCTGTCCGGCTTAGCTATGCTCGGGAGCCCCAGCAGGACTCGGAGCTAACACTCTCATGAAAAACTACCCCCGCCCGGCTGCCCGAGGCCCAGGTGACAAGGAGAGATTTCTTCCTGCGCCCGTCCGCGTGTGTCCACCGGCCATCAGTCTCCCCCAGCACGGGCCTGTGTGGGCCACTGGCAGAGAGATTCAGCGAAAGAGAGAACATGCAGGCATGGGGGGCTGTAAACGAAGCCGGGGGGCCACTCGTGCATTTTCACGATGTGTAAGCCCCCTGAGGGCCTGCAGAGCCCAGTGCCCGAGGCCGGGCTGGGTCCGGCCCGACAGCAACCACCAGGCTCGCAGGGCGTTCTCGCTGCATTCACACACACAGTCATTCCGGGGGCGCATGAAAGCCTCCTGATACTTCCACTCTGTCCTGGCAGCCCACGCGGGACGCGCTCCCGGGCCCCGAGGTCCTCGGCGGGACCACCTGCCTGATCCCGGCCGATACCTAGGAGCAGAAATGAAGGTCGCTTCTGGGCTGGAGCCCCCAGGGCCCCAGCACAGGCTCCCGCGCTCAAGCCGAACCGGGGACAGCGGCCTCTGCCGGCCTGGATTCAGAGCGAGGGGTCAGGAGCCGCGTCGCCGGTGATGAACCACGATGGCAGCAGGAACACCGCTCGCGCGGAAGACGCCGGGGTGGCTCGTCCCTCCTGACGGCCACGGGCACCACAGACGCGCACACCCCAACCCTCCGTCTCCATCCTGCATCCTGAACTCAGTGGTGAAGGAACTCTGGGCGTCTCTGAGCTGGAGGCTGTAAAACGGGACTAACAGCAAACCCGCCCCTCTGAGCATCTTCACAACACAGCAACACACCCCGTGTGTCACCATCCCAGGGCCTCGAGCTCATGTCTCACCATCCGGGGGGCTGGGAGCTCATGTCTCACCGTCCGGGGGGCTGGGAGCCCGTGTCTCACCGTCCGGGGGGCTGGGAGCCCGTGTCTCACCGTCCGGGGGGCTGGGAGCCTGTGTCTCACCGTCCGGGGGACTGGGAGCCCGTGTCTCAGCGTCCACGGGGCTGGGAGCCCGTGTCTCAGCGTCCGCGGGGCTGGGAGCCCGTGTCTCACTGTCCCGGGGGGCTGGGAGCCCGTGTCACACCGTCCGGGGGGCTGGGAGCCCGTGTCTCACCGTCCGGGGGGCTGGGAGCCCGTGTCTCAGCGTCCTGGGGGGCTGGGAGCCCGTGTCTCAGCGTCCGGGGGGCTGGGAGCCCGTGTCTCAGCGTCCCGGGGGGCTGGGAGCCCGTGTCTCAGCGTCCCGGGGGGCTGGGAGCCCGTGTCTCAGCGTCCCGGGGGGCTGGGAGCCCGTGTCTCACCGTCCTGGGGGGCTGGGAGCCCGAGAGGCAGGTGCCGGCCCGCCCAGGTCCATGCACACTGTGAGGGGAGCGTAGATGCATCCAGCCACTATGGGGGCACCTTTGGCAGTATCTGTAACACCTAAGGCCCCAGCAATTCCATCCCCCCCAGAAACACATCTGTGTGTCCCCCCCAGACAGTCGCCCAGGTGTTCACGGCAGCACTGGCCACAATAGCCCCCAATGGGGGGCTGCTCGAACGCCCCACGGCGGTGCAGCGGATGGGCCATGCGTGGTGGGTTCATGCGGTGGAGCCACTGGAAAGGACACAGGGGAACCTCTGGGGTGCTGGAAAGGTCCGTTTTGTACCTGCGTGCTACAGACTAAATTCTGTCTCCCTACAAATCCATATATTGATGCCCTAACTCCCGATGGGATATTTGGAGATGAGCCTTTGGGGGCACATAGGTTTTGGGGTCACAAGGTGGTGGGGTCCTCGTGATGGGATTCGTGCCCTTGTCAGCAGAGACAGCTGGGGGCCTGCTCCTTCTCCCTCTGCCTCGTGAGCCCATGGTGGGAGGCTGCCGTCTGCAGGCTGGAGGAGGACCTCTCCAGCATCAGACCTGCCAGCACCTGCCCCCACACTTCCAGCCTCACGGACGGTGCGTGGTCGATGCCGGCGGCTCAGGCCACGCGGTCCATGGGACACCGGTGCAGCCGCTGGGCTGACTGAGGCACTGGGTGCCAGCCGGGCCGCGTCACCTGTCCCCCACAAGTTCCCACCTGGTCGCCCCGCACAGCTTCTGAACGGGAGCCTCCCCCCAGCCCCACACCGGGAGGCAGATGGCGCGTCTCGCCGCGGGCCTCCTTCCTGATTTGCAGGCCTGACACCTGCTCCTTGACCCTGCTCCTTGGGCAAAGAGCGTGCTTTCCGCTGACCCAGATTCGGCGCCTTTCATGGTGCACAAGGAGCCTGACTTCGCCGCCAGCGACTGAACGTCTGCAAAACGCTCGCTCACATCAGGTGAGGATGTGGAAACAGGTCAGATCGGGGCCTGAGGCCTCTCCGTGGAAGGAGCCGGGGCCAGGGACGTGGGAGACTGGCTTGGTTTTCGAGGCGGCTTGCTTTCTTCGAGCTTCACGGAGGAATGACTTACAAACCACAGCCCTCGCCTTTCTCAGGGAACGTTCAGCGATGATTAGTTTACTTACCGAGGTGTGAAGCAGCCGCCACAACCTGGTTTCCGAGCACTTCCCCCACTCCAAGGACGACCGGCTGGGCCACAGGCTAGCAGTCACTCCCGCTTGCCTGGACCCCCTTCTGGGCTGGGCGACCGCTGACGTGCCTTCTGTCTCTGAGCTTCGCCTGTTCCCAGTGTTTCCTGTGGACGGCATCACACAGGTGCGGTTCTCCAGTGGGGCTCTCTCGCTGAGCAAACTGTGTGGGGTTCACGCGTGCCCAGGCGTGTACCCACACTCTCTCCCCTTTTATGGTCCGACGGCACCCTGTGCTATGGAGGCCGCGTCTTACAGACCCACTCACCAGCTGGGGGACAGGCGGGTCGTTTCCACGTGTTTGGCCTGGTGAATAATGGACGTTCGCATAGCAGTCTTTGTGGACGTGTGTTTTCATTTGTCTTGAGCGGATATGAATGAATGATCGCGGACGGGCGTGGATCTGAAGGACGGAAGGGCTGGAGGTGGCTGGAGGGGGAAACTGAGTCAGAGAAACGGCGCACACAAAGTGTGGGGGCCTTGATTCCTCAGACAGCGTGGCGGGGAAGGGACGGAGTTAGTCTGGGCTTTCAAGTCACACCCCAAGTCGAATCCCTGCTCTGCCACTTATGGGGTGTTCGCCTTTGGGCAAGCTGCTGACCTCTCCAGCTTCAGTGTTCTCATCTGTAAAGTATTTACGGTAACGTTTTCCTCGCTGGCCATTGTCAAGATTGAAAGAGACCGATTTTGGTGAAGCGTCCAGCACGAGCTCCGCGCACGCTGTGGGGCAGAGCGGGCCACACACGCTCCTGTTGCACCCAGATCCCCCAAACGTCCATGAGCATTTGCTGGCATTTGTTGGGGAGCAGTGGATGCCCCAAGGCCCCGTGAGCCAAAGCCCTGTGGGTCAGATGTCACCTGTTTCTCTGTGGTCCTGTCCTGTGGCCAAGCCGGAG